>NW_016908664.1:926689-962252 GCF_001483705.2 Eufriesea mexicana | reverse complement strand
GGGAAAGAGAGCAAGCAGGAGATGCTAGGAACCGGAGTCCGATCGAAGTGGAAGGGCGAGAGCAAGATACCTGGCAAAGGGTGATCCCTAGGTTCGAGTTGCCTGGAATACGAGAGAATATTTACGCGCGCATCTGATGCACTGGTCAGTTTATGCTACTCCGAATTTCCCTCTTCCTCTTCCGGGTTAACCTGAATTTCTCTACAATCTCCGCAACCTGCTTCGCCCAAACGTACGTGCATACACACCGCGTTGCGAACAGGAACAGCCGCTTGTTCCCGGCCTGGGTGGTTGGCCCAGGCCTCGCGCCGCCTAGGCCGTAGAATCCATGACCATCTCGAACGCTAACTGTCGTATCGTCGTTCGACAGTCGTTCGTTATCCTCGGTAGAGAGGAGAGACGAGGATAATGCACAGGGATTATCGTATTCGATCCTCGAATTCGTTCGTGAAACTCCGTCCGCGAAACTACTGCTCGTTGCCGGGCTTTAACGAGCAATTGGCAGGCAGTGGAAACGGGCTAAACATCAGGGACGAGGTTGAACTCGGAGTCTCTAAGAGTTCCGTTCGGTACGTGAGCACGTCGCCAGAGGGTTGGATCGGCCGCGGAAACAAGATGGGGGCTCGGTCAAGGGGGTTGGTCAGGTTGAAGGGAGGTCGGCCGGGTGGGTGGTGGTAGCCAGTGGTCAGCACACTTGGCCGACCCTACTTCGCTAACTAGTTTAATGATATATGTTGAGCTACAAGCGCCTTGATTAATCGTTAACTAATGTTGGACCTCGTAGTGCACCACCACCACCACTAGCACCGTGCCGGTACCACCACCACTACCGAGCACCGCCATCGTCGCCACTATCACCGAGCAGCAACACCGTGCCTAGTGCTCGTGAAGGAGGGAAAGGGAACCGGTATGACGAGGAAGGGAGGTAGGGGGGGGGGAGAAGGTCTACGCCACCGCAGCAGTCCTTACCCTCGTCGAATCCACGGGACCCAAACTCGAACGTGGCCAAACAGAAATCTAATCTCACTCAGCGTATAATTTGATTTATGACTCGCGGCCGTTCAGGCGGAAGGAGGTAGGAAAAAAATTGGAGAAACGGCCGGAGGAAAGAAGGGCCAGCTCTACGGAGTCATCGATGCAATTTGCCGGAGTGTCCATCGTCCTTGGGGATAACAGAGACGCTCCAGAGGCGCGGGGTAGGACCAGGGGAGGGCCGAAAGGGGCCCTTGGTGGTACGCAAATTTACGTCTCGCGAGAGACGTCCCGAAACCCCTTCAGCCTTCCTCGAATTGAATTAACTCGGCGTCTTCCCCCGGCTCTATTCCTGAGCTCCGCACGTGGAACATTGGTCATCCCTAATTCGCTTATGGCCCTCGATCAATTAAGTCGTCGGCCATTCGCGCAAATCCCGCTGACCCTTCCAGACGTCGCCTACTCCCGCACCGAAGACACCGTGTTGCTCCGTGCAGCGCGACCTACGATTCGATACTTTGCTCTGCAACCTTCGACCTCGGGCTCGCGATCGTCCAAACTTTCTCCCTACCTGCGATATTTCCATTCAAACAAATTCTTCGACCCGATTAACGACGATCTACCGCCATTTTGGAACATCCGAGAAATCCACGCTGCTCCGAAGGTTCGATGAAACGGAAAGATCTAAAATACTTTCCCCTGGCCGTCCGCGCTGCCACAAAGTCTTCCAACAAAATCGATACGCGTTATTCACCGATAACTTAATCCGCCGGACAACTAGCTGTCACCTGGGCACGAGAATAAACGAAGCACGAAAGACACCGGTGGTACTTTCTTCAAAGAGAAAGTCGGATAACCTTTCTCCCGTGGATAGAACAGAACGGAGGTGTGCTGCCGGGAAAGGAATCGAGGTATTCGGGCAACGCGTCGCGGCAGTCGGCTCGCATTCGATTAATGCGCTGAACGCCGATCATAATGCGGGACTGGCGTATACGAATATGGCGAACGTATCGCGCGGCTTTGGACCGAGAGGGCTGCGATGGGGTGTGCCAGAGGGGGTGGCTCAGGGATGCAAGACACCGTGAAATTACCAGCAGAGTCTCCCATCCCCGTGGGGGTGGCTGGGTGGAACGGACTCTGTCCACTCCGCACCCTTGGACCACCGGCCAGCCGGGTATTTGTCTTGTCTCCTTGTTTATGAGATTCAACATTGTTATTTGGCACCGCACCGGAGAGTTCTAGGTACCGTGTGGCCGCTAGTTTCCGGCGAGTTTCCTACTTTAAAAGGCCGTGTCGTGGGCCGCGATTGCATCCTGACTTATCCGCGGTTCTTCCTCCCTCGTGCGATTGTCTTTAATCAAGTCGGGCCCGTCTCTACCGGATCCACGACAGGCTCGCAGGGCCAGGGTGGATCGTGAATTTTTCAGCACTCGCGTTCGGGTGCTCCCCGGCTGGATGCAGGGGTAACCTGACGGCTGGAAATTGGTATGGCGCGTGATGAAACAGCAGTGTAATTTTGGGGTGGAATACGGGTTGCCAGAGTGGTCTGAATCTTCTCTTAAGTACCTCGAACGAGGTGAAAGAGGGTATATTAGAGCGAAGTGAAAATTATAGCTCGTTGAAGACCGGCTTTTCGTTAATCGGATGAATCGCGACGTGGACGAGTTGCTACAACGAAATTACCTACATCTCGCAGCGGGTTACAAAAGTCTTGCTATTTTCCGCATAATTCCGTCGAATTAGCCTGAAATATTAGCGCCAGCTTCGTCAGCTCCGCCGGAGAATCGGCTGGTAAATTTATGGAGGCAACGAAATTGGAAACAACGGATCACGTTGGGACCCAGGGCGTTAAAATTTGAGGAAGATTGGCAGGAAGAAGAAGGAATCGTTTAAAAATTCAGAAATACTCGTCGCGTCGCGCTTTATATATAATTCGCGTGGAAGGAACCGAAAAATCATCGATACCGGAGATAACCAGAGATTAAATCCGCGGTTGCGAGAAAAACGCCGGTATTTTCGATATCCAGACGTGTCTAATTTATTTTCATGCATCAACCTCAGATGAATACGTAACTCGTGTATATGGTAAGTCAATTACCCGGTTGTTTTTCCTCGCAACCGCAGGAATATCCTCGACACTCGGATCAAAATTCCGCGAATGAAATAAACGACGGGAGAGGAAGAAAACCGCGGCCATAAATATCAAACTCGATCCACGATCCAGCCGAAGGGCCGCGGATAATCGAGCGCGTCGTCCATCTTAAATCGCGTATCTCGGATCTCGGCGGGGAAAAATGCATGCGACTTCGACACGTGATCCGAGAATTATCATAAGAAGAGCGCGTGTAATCTCGGCCGTTTAAATTACTTAATAACGGGCCGCGGCGTTGTGGGACCACGGTTGCGTGGCAGTATCGTTAGGGCGGGCCGCATTTTCAATTAAATATATCTCGCGCAATCGCGACGCCTTATCGTGAGCGTAATACGTTCTCGATTGCGAGGCGAACATCGAACTGGTTCGGACAATGGTGCCATATACGGGCAGCAGCGAATTGCAATCACGTTTCCCGCGGTGCTTAGCGTTTGCTCCTCGCAAGATACTGTTTTAAATCAGTCGAGATAATGTTATCCGGCTTATGTTCCGCCTAATCGTCGAATTATCTCGACTACCGGTGCCACGACTAAGCTCCCGCTCGAATTAGCTTCTTTTCCCGGGGCTGATATACGCGCGGAATTAGAATAAACAAAGGAAATCGAGATAGCGGCCAGGGCCGGCTGATAATGGAAACCGGAGGGGGGAAAAAGGGGGCCGACGCTGAAAAACGACAGAGCCGGGAAGAAATCGTTCCAAGATAGGGACAAACGCGATTATTATACGCGGATAAATAATTTCGTACGCGACGGGCCGGGATCCGAAGAGATTCTCACGACGATCTCGGGGATTTATACGAGCGTGTAATTGATTGGACGCTCGCAGCGAGAGGGATCGTCGTTTTAATAAGTATTTTCCAAATGGATTCTTAGAATCTCGTTAAGGAACGATCTCTGGCTAAATACGTACCGGCTGGTCGCTCGCGCGCACACATGCACGCGGGGCTTGACTGATTATACCGAATTAGGTGTCTACGTGGCAGAAAATCCCCCGTTTCCGTGCGCTCGATGCGGCGAATTTAAGCTTGTCAATGGACTTCGAAACGCGGTGGAAGAGGACCGGAGACCAAGACACGCGCGATTCGAAATTCCTTGTAGAATTTTTCGAACCGTGGCTGTGAATGGCGATTAACAGAATCGCCTGGCGAGAACGAAGGGCGAATGGAACCGCGTGGAAATAATCCACGTTAGCCGGAAAAAATCGATGGCCGCGCGAAGACAAGCCGGCTATTTACGGATCGGCGAAAATGATTCGCATTGCGCCGGGAATGGCAAAGCCAATCGCGTGGATCGCCGGCGAAAGAGAGATCGGGTGGTTTGAAAGATGAGCGAGTATTCGCGCAGCGGAGATTCGCATCAGGTGGAGATTGAACGAATGACACAGACCGCCAGCGAATTTCCGGGGGGCGTCGGTGGCGAAAGAAGTGAGCGTCGGCAATTAATTTTACAAGGACGCAAAAAGGATGGGAAAAAGCGGTAGAGGAAAAGCGGCCCGTGTGGGCCGGGCAGAGGACTCTGGCCGCGCCGGGGTCCTCGCGCGACGATGGGTTTTTATCTGCAGCAGAGTTGTCAGGCCAACGAGTTCTCTGCCTCGTTGCCTGGCCACTGGCGTATAATGTCCACCGTCAATATAAGCTGTCGGATGCTTTTTCCTAAATTGACAGATTTTCAATTTAATCAAGTTCCAATCTAATGGAAAAATGCCCGATCTATCGGGGGATGTATGTTCGGCCGCGGCTCGCGCTTCTCGCTCCCTCTTCCACTCTCTTTCACCCCGTGTGTGGTTCTACCTGTGCATGCACGTACGCCTGTGTCCCGGCCGTGTGGACACGCGTGTGTGCGCGCGTACGCGTCCGTGTATAGACACAGAACGGCGGAGTCTGAATGTACGGCAAGCGCGGAGGGGCCAGATTGAAATAATACTTTTATGTTTAATCGCAATCGAGGAGTCCGCTCCAGCGATTGTGCGGAGCCGCACGCCGATCTCCGAGATTAATCTATTGATAAACATTCCATCACTCCGCGAATAGCAAGCGGGAGAAATAGACGAGCCGTCGGCCGACGGGATATCACCCTTCTCGCTCCACCCCCTCCCTTTCATCCCCTTCTACCGCACAGTCACCCTTTCTCGCACTGTGTGCTCCTCTCTCCCTCTCCCCCCTCTCTTTCTCTCTCTCTCTCTTCCTCTCTGTTCGTTTTTTCTCTTCCTTTTTTTTTTTTTTTTTTTTGTAGGTTTTCGTCGACGTCGTTCTGGCTGCCTTGCTTTTACCGAACGCCGCTTGTCGAGCGTACCCTTTTCTTCCTTTTTTCTCGCTTTTTTCCCCCTTTTTTCTTTCGATTCTTTTCTTTCTCCTTCTTTTTTCACCTTTCCCCTCTTTTTATTCTTTATTGGCTGAATAAACCTTTCGCGAGCGGCAAGCACACGATCGTGCGTCATAAAATCGCAGATTTTCCAATCCATAAAGCGACGTCCGTCCGCGCCACGAGATGCTTTATGAATTTCCAAGTTTGGATACTCGCTCGTGGAACCGAGGATTCCTTCGCTAATTATCGTCCTGGGTATCGTCCGTGTGTGTGCGCACGCGCGCGAGCGTGCGGATGCGCGTGTGTTTTGTGTTCCAGGAATATTAATTACCCGTTCGTGGAATCGTTGATCGACGAACGACTCGCGATCCGGACCGTTTATTAACACGGTATTGAAAATAATTCGCGTAGGAGGTGAGTCGGGAATCAGAGTCACGGGACGGAAATTCGTTTACGCCGTACAAAACAGACAATGTCCCGTTTGAAATATGAGTAACTACTTAGCCGGTAAACCAATTAGTTGGCAAGTTTCAACGACAGCAAGTTTCGCCAAGAAGAACGACCACGCTTGATGAACTGCGAGCACAAGGTAGCAAATTGCACGATATAGGCGAACGACTAATGGCCGACATTTTGGGAAACTCGAGTGTGACCGGTCACGATCGATATTCCTTCATCGATCGATACCGAGCTCGATAGAAAATTCGGAATAATTTACGATTAAGTGGGACACGTCGAAAATTTTGCTGATTTTTCTCGTAAAAATAATCATTTTGGAAAAGACGAACGTGATCGGTCACGATCGATGTTCTTTGAATAATAAATATATTTGACCGTAAATTTGAAATGGTTTAGGATTAAATTAAAAACTATTTTAGTCGTTTATACTACGAGAATTTCTTTTATTCGATCAATTCCAATGCGCTTTTGCAGCGAAATTAGATATTTCGTTTCGAATGGGAAAAGGTTAACAATATATCTGTATCTCGATAATACCTACATGTTTGTCGAAAAGGATGAAGGAAGATACTAAATTACACGAGTTACCAACATTTCCTTAACCTGTTTACTTCCCTTCTGTATTTTTAAATTTCTTCCTATGAAAACGTCTCCAGAAAAAGCTCTTCCATGAAGAACGATCTTGAAAGCACAGAAATTGTCGTACTTATGTGTCACAGAATCCTAGTGACCAACTTTGTGCGTGCCAAGTGGATCCTCCAGAAATCAAATATTTAATTTCGAAGTTTAAAAGAAAAATTTTAAAAAATATACGGATTTATGACAGAAAAGATTCTATTGATTCAAATATGTGGCAAACCTCACGCATGCCCAGTGGAACCCGCAGAAATTATATATTTAATTTCGAAATATAAAAGAAAAATTAAAAGCATACGAATTTATGGCACAAAAGATGCCATTGGATCATAGTGACAAACTTCACGCGTGCCAAGTGGATCCTTCAGAAATTAAATATTATTTTCAAAATATGGAAGAAGAATTAAAGACGTATAGGAATTTATGACAGAAAGGACCTATGATAGAAATTTCCCTGTAGACGGCCCTGCGATGGAAAGTTTCTGGAGCTAACTTCAAAACCTCAAGGAACGCGAGGATCATTTAAATGTGTCCGAATCGCAATGGCGAAATTCACGTGTGCCAAGCCCCAAAACGTCTGCTGCCACGTCGCCGGGAACCGCTGCGGAATCATCGAATCCGCGGAGAGCGCAACCTTGTCCCGGGCTAACCGACGATAATTGTGAAATTCGATCGAAACCCGATTGACTCGGTGAAATGAGCCAGCAGAGGTAATGAGATCCGAACGTGAAGCCGGCCGGTTTGCTGCGCCAGCACCCCTCGTTTGCCTTCAATCACTTTCTTGACAGATGCATTTACGGTCCCGGCCTCGTGGCCATCAAGGTGGAATGCGCCTTAAGGCCCTCCTCTGCGTACACCACCAGCGCGATCTATCGATCCATCGAACGACCCGAAACGTCGGGACGCGTCCTTCGCAATTCTGCGTCTCCCTCTCTCTCTATCGCGAAAATATCCGGCACTGGTATTCCTCTCGTGCAAACTGTACATACGTTATATCGTGTTCTATGTAGAAGAATTCTCGAAGATTCTTCTCCCACCAGGAACCAATATTTCTCTTTTGGGATCGTTCTACTGCAATATTGTGCTCTACCTTCGAAGAATCTACTTTTGCGAAAATTTGGGGTACCGATATTTCTCTAGTGGGCTCATTTTTCTAGTATACCAAGTTCTACGTTTGAAGAATCTGTTTTTATGAAAATTTGGGGTACCGACATTTCTCTTAGAGGGATCATTTGTCTGCTATGTCAAGAATACGTTTTGAAGAATCTGTTTTTACGAAAATTTGGGGCACCGATATTTCTCCAGTGGGGTCGTTCTTCTGTTATACCAAATTCTACGTTTGAAGAATCTATTTTTACGAAAAATTGGGGTACCGATATTGCCGCAAAGGAATCATTCGTCTACCATATCAAGGTTTACGTTTGATGAATCTATTTTAACGAAAATTTGGGGCACCGATGTTTCTCTATTGGGGTCGTTCTTTTGGTACACCAAATTCTATGTTTGAAGAATCTATTTTTACGAAAATTTGGGGCACCGATGTTTCTCTATTGGGGTCGTTCTTTTGGTACACCAAGTTCTATGTTTGAAGAATCTATTGTCACAAAAATTTGGGGTACCGGTATTCTTTTAGTGGGATCGTTCTGCCATATCGTGTTCCAAGATAGAAGAATCTATTTTCACAAAAATTTAGGGTACCGGTATTCCTCTAGTGGGATCGTTCTGCCTTACCGTGTTCCATGATATAAGAATCTATTTCCGCGAAAATGTGGGGTACCGATATTCCTCCGATGTGATCCTTCTCGGACTATATCGCGATCTGTACAGAAGAATCTTTGAAGAATCTCATCTGAAGGATCCACAGAGGACACGTTCGTGACGATGCATCCGTTCTCCGTTTAACCGGATATTCAGACTGGCAGATACGTATCGAGACCGCGACCGATCGCTGGCTCCCCTTGCCAGAAAGGCACTCGATGCACTTCGACGCGTTTCTATTTATTTCAAGTCGTGCCATGGCACGAGTGCAGGGAAATTGGATCTCGTCGCGACAGTCGCTGCGCTGGTACTTTCTGACGAATTCGCCGAGATGGAGGCCAGGCTTGCTCTTCTTTTTAACGCCGCTCGCCGGGTGATTTCAATGCTCTGAAGGGTGCTTTCGACTTGGCGTATCTCGCCATAGAATCGACATTTTTCCCACGAGTTAGTAGTTCTTTCTCCCATTTTCCTTTCCTCTTTTTTTTTAATCCAGTGCTCGGGGACCGATCTCGTTAACAGATCGTTCGATGAAAATGCGAACGGCGACCTTTCGAGTGCATTCAACGCGAATTCTACGGCTTGCGCGTACCTTTGGAATCGAACGTAACGAGTTACCGATGGAGAGAGACAATGAGGAGAAACACGAGGCCACGGTGACCATGAGAAAACCGTGACCGATAGCGGTGAATGCGATCTATCAAACAGCCGCGATTACCAGTCCTCGTCGGGTTTTTATGGTTTCTAATTGTCGATGATCACAGTTGCGCGCACATGGTCCTTCACCAGAGTCGTCTTTTCAGTCGAGTGGCTCGTTCAGCCACGAACGGCCTCGCGCGTCCGACGAAATCCTTGAAGGACTGCGTCTTTGTGTTCGCTTACTTATTAGTGTTACTGAATATCTATTATTCTCGCGAGAAGGAGATATTCCGTAATTAAGAGAGGAACGGCTTGGCGGCATTGAGGGAATCGTTAAGAATGCGCGACTCAAAGGTCTAATAATTTATAATCGTCGAGCGGAGGAGTTTGAACGATTGGCATTTTCTACACGCGATAACTCCTCCTGGGAACAGTGCCAGTTCATCGGAGAATGTTACGAATTCTATAATAACTTTCAGATGAAATAGTTAAGAAGACACGGTAAAAATACCTCGTTTATCGAGATAGAATCTCGGTATGAATAAATCGGTGTAACATTTAACAGTTTCTATAATCTTCTTGTTAATTTCTTTCCCAATTCCCCTTAATCAATTTCCAATGATTGAAAATTTTCGAATATTTAGAGATGAATAAGACGATTTCAATCATTTCTGATCGATTAGAGAAGTTAAAATGACGTATTTTCTAAGTGCGGTAGGTTTTAATTCTGCTTGCGAAGAAACGTTGAAAATATTTGATACTCCATAATTTCTACTTTCAACGAGGAGAATTTTTAAGGA
This sequence comes from Eufriesea mexicana, assembly GCF_001483705.2. Classification (NCBI taxonomy): domain Eukaryota; kingdom Metazoa; phylum Arthropoda; class Insecta; order Hymenoptera; family Apidae; genus Eufriesea; species Eufriesea mexicana. The sequence continues at coordinate 952,536 of NW_016908664.1, read as the reverse complement.
ACGAGGGAGAAATCAGGCGATTTTAACGATTCATGGTCGTCGTTATGGCGAGGAGCTCGAGTGATTGGTGTGTTCTACGCGTTAAAACGTGTAAGCAGAAAATTATAAGTCGATCGGAGATTTTTATTGTAATAAATTTCATACAAAAAGATCACGAAGGTGAAACGAGAATATTACCTAGCACACAAGTATCAAGACAACAATCTTCAAACTTTCATCGCCATTTATGTTCTAAATATAATGAACTAGCAAGTTTAAAAATGGTAAAGTACCTAAGAAGAAATGAAGCGATTCAAAGGTCTAATAATTTATGATGGCCGAGTGGAAGAGTTGTAACGACTGGTATTTTCTACGCCTGATGGCTCTTCTTAGGCGGATTACGAGTCGATGGCAGAATATTACGATCTTTATTATAATAACTTTCGTAGGAAACAGTCATTAAGACGTATTAAACATACCTCATTGCTGCATCTAAGAATCCAAGCATCAATGAATCATCTTCAACATCCAGTAATTTAAAAACACTTCTCGCTCTGCCAGTTCCAATTACAATCATCTTTCGAAGGTGAAAACTCTACAGGAATTTCATAAAAATCCTTCCATTCTACTCCAAAATTACCCAAATTTCCAAAAACTAACACAACTACGTTTACACTTGATCAGCTGAAGACGTACGTTTATTATTTTGTACTCGAAATGAAACTCTCTCGTAATAAATCTCTTAGTCAAAAATAACATAAAAATACACGAAACCTCGAAATAAATAATTACAACAGATACGTAAATTTAACCCTTTGCACTCTGTTGTTGCCACTGTGGCGACATTGTAAGATGGCCTACTGCGACACTAGAATTTCGCTGGATTTGTATCAAATATTGTCAGATAAAATTCCCAAAATACAGGGTTACCTTACGTTTACTGATAGATATTATATCAGTATACCTTGACAGAAGAACTGACGAAAATGAAATGCTACTATAAAAGCTAATAGGAAAGGTAAAACGAACTCGGAATTGCTGGTAGGTCACATTAAAAATTGCTCCGAGTGCAAAAGGTTTAAACACAACTTTTCCTAATTTTATCTCCCCCCAAAAAAAACATCGATTTTACAACAGAAAAATTTTCCATTGCTAATTCCTTATGGTGATAATAATTTCCAATGCAGAGGGATGATACTGGAAATTCCCAGTTTTCTAATCGTATGAAATTAAATATTACAGATACGTATTATATCAAGAGTTGCATGATCCTTAACGGTGTTAGAAGCAACCGACGCAAAATCTATAATTTCTCCAATTTATCCTAATTTTATCCCCCCGACCCCCAAAAAAAGACACCATCGATTTTATAACAGAAAAATTTCCCATTGCTAATAATTTTCAGTGCAAAAGGATAACACTGGGAATTCCCAATTCTCTAATCGTGCGAAATGAAATATTTCAGATTATACCGAGGGTTGCAAGATTCTTAACGGTGTTAGCAGCAACCGACGCAAAATCCGTAATTTCTCCAATTTCTCCTATCCCGTTGTAGCATCGTCCACTAAACAACCACTCCGACAACCATCGAACCTTCCGGAGTAGCAAAGAGGCCATAAAGAAGGACGAATTAAACGCCCCGAGGTCCCTCGCGAGCGTGTTTGCCAGGGTAAAAGGAAAATCACGGCTCGCATCTTTGACATGTTAACATACATAAAAATACACGAAACCTCGAAATAAATAATTACAACAGATACGTAAATTTAACCCTTTGCACTCTGTTGTTGCCACTGTGGCGACATTGTAAGATGGCCTACTGCGACACTAGAATTTCGCTGGATTTGTATCAAATATTGTCAGATAAAATTCCCAAAATACAGGGTTACCTTACGTTTACTGATAGATATTATATCAGTATACCTTGACAGAAGAACTGACGAAAATGAAATGCTACTATAAAAGCTAATAGGAAAGGTAAAACGAACTCGGAATTGCTGGTAGGTCACATTAAAAATTGCTCCGAGTGCAAAAGGTTTAAACACAACTTTTCCTAATTTTATCTCCCCCCAAAAAAAACATCGATTTTACAACAGAAAAATTTTCCATTGCTAATTCCTTATGGTGATAATAATTTCCAATGCAGAGGGATGATACTGGAAATTCCCAGTTTTCTAATCGTATGAAATTAAATATTACAGATACGTATTATATCAAGAGTTGCATGATCCTTAACGGTGTTAGAAGCAACCGACGCAAAATCTATAATTTCTCCAATTTATCCTAATTTTATCCCCCCGACCCCCAAAAAAAGACACCATCGATTTTATAACAGAAAAATTTCCCATTGCTAATAATTTTCAGTGCAAAAGGATAACACTGGGAATTCCCAATTCTCTAATCGTGCGAAATGAAATATTTCAGATTATACCGAGGGTTGCAAGATTCTTAACGGTGTTAGCAGCAACCGACGCAAAATCCGTAATTTCTCCAATTTCTCCTATCCCGTTGTAGCATCGTCCACTAAACAACCACTCCGACAACCATCGAACCTTCCGGAGTAGCAAAGAGGCCATAAAGAAGGACGAATTAAACGCCCCGAGGTCCCTCGCGAGCGTGTTTGCCAGGGTAAAAGGAAAATCACGGCTCGCATCTTTGACATGTTAACACCGATAAATAAGAAGATCGCAGCCGGCGGCTGGACGATCGCAATTTTTCGCCGGGCTCTTTTCATATTTCACCGGCGCACCACCGCCGGCGGAAACTCTCGTCGGCGACATTATTATGTATGCTGTACCCTGTTAAGCAGAGAGGCGTTTCTTTTTGCAGCGTCGCTATGAAACACATCCTAGTTCTTTTGCGCGTAAATTGCATGCTCCCTTCCTCAGACACCGGGCCGAGCCGGGCATTAAGTCCATGCGTGGAGTGTCCACGGATGGATCCTGGATGTTTGCCGAGGGGATAATAGTGTAATGGATGAACAGGGACCAGCGTGGACCAACGGATGAGACTGCTGTTTTCGAGACTCTAGTCTGAGGCTTGCCGCCACGCTCCTCTTCTAGTATACTATTATTCCCTTTTGTCGGCTAATTGGCATCATTGTTGTGCATTGTTGAACGGACAAATTGTCCGTTCCACGATGCCACGAATCGGCCGGCTGTCCACGGAAAAAGAGGCGCTTTTGTCGAACTTTAATAATACACCCGCGTGAATACCACGACGATTAGGATTACACTGGCATTATCTCTTCCGTCGATGGGCGCACTCCGGTTTTATCGTTTTCGAGAAGTCCCTGGACATCGGTGTATTGTACTGGCTACGTTGCATTCCAGCACCGCGAAATTTGAATACTTATTTCGCGAAATTATTTCCCGTATCCTGTGCAAATTTTTAGCGATTTATTACAACTATAATACTTCAAGTATTTAAGTAAGAAAATTGTAACTTATTGCAACAGATTATGTTCAACGACAAATGTACACTATGAGAACATTGACTTTTTGGGATATTCGCAAGTCGAGAAATACAGAAAACTACAAACAATTAGAGAAATTAAAAATTTTGTATATTTACGTACTATAAGTAGTATTAAAAACAAATCAGTTTCGTCAAATTCTGTGCAGAAAAGTAACTGTAGTGTATCGTTATGTTCTCTTAAGGTACCTATTTTCAGGCTCAACTAGACCTCAACCATTTATTTATTAAGTTTTTCTTTTGCTTTTTCCTATTTTTCTTTAATTATTTCTTATTCCATTACTTTCTGCACTACTATACTACTACGTTATTACTGTATATTTCATTTTACTATTTTTATTGTATACCAAAGGACTTTAATAATCCGGTACGTTAATAAAGTATTATTATTTATAGCGTAAATTTAATTCCTAAATAGTATGCAAAGATAGTACAGCGTGGACTACGTAACGTGGCCATTTTTATTATTTCCGTTACTGATGAACCTATAAAAATCTTTTCTATGGCAAATAACACAGTTTAATAAGAATTATGAGAATAAAAAATATTCATTTCCTCCAATAAACGTTGAAAGAAATTTAATCAATGCATTACAGTCACGTCATAGAATTCACCCTGCATATCGTACTCTAATCATGAAACTATAATACAGTTACGTAAATATCGAGTTTACGAGTTCACCTCTCGAATCCCTGAATCTAAAAATACGAATTAAAAAATCGCCCCTGTTGGAAAAAAGAAACTGCGAAGAAAAAATATTCGAAAGTGATTCATTTCTCGATCGATCGATACGAATTAGAGCCTAACCTAACTGCAGACTACCTAGCATCCAAGTAATTCACCGCTTACGAACCGAACAAAACGGCTCTCGTTAACAGACCTCCCATAAATACTAATTCCGCGCGTTGCACGCAACTAGCCTTATTCCCCGTACACCGGGGCCCAACATCCAGGGCGGCTGGCGATCATGCAACGAGCCTAGTCTAACCCGCTTTCCCCTTTCCAGGGATTATAATAAACAATTACTGGCCGCGGTAAATAAGATCGCGACGAAATGCAGGCGAAAGGAAAGGATAATAAATAAAAAAGGAAAATAAGAAATAAAAATAGGCGGTGCTGTTAACGAGAGCCAGATAGATCGGGATCGCGTGGACCGCGCGCGTTGATCCCCTGATACAGATTACGGCCTGATAAATGATCGACGCAGCCGTTTGGATGGAGGGGCGGCTTGGAAACCGTGATTAGACTTTACTCCGTGGCATGGAACGCGGAAGTCTTTCATGCAAACGCTTAGGCAAATGTCGTGTATACGCGCGGAGAAGTCGCATACCGTGGCGTGGTAGCCCCGTTAGAAACTTTGACATTCTATCTGCTACGATTTTCCCACGGGCTCCGATGTAACTAACGGGAGCAACCTTTTCCGCTGCTTTCTGGTAATAACCCGCGCCAGGCGTTCTCTCGATGCTCGAACCGTTGCTGCATGCCGTGTATGGAGATTAGATTTGCGACGAGTGTGTCGGCAAGCTCGCGTGTAACCACCCGATAACGCCTTTGTCTTTTTCTTCCGCCACCGATACCGCGGCTTAGAAAGTCGCCGCTGACTGGCCCCAGTCGCGTGATCTATGATACGGCGGAAATTTCGAATCGCGAAGTAGATCGCTACGTTGCGCAATCGATCATAAAGGAGGAGATCACGAGGGCCGCGTGGAAATCGGTCGTGAGAGCTTTGCCGCGTGCAAGTCAATCGCAAAAGTTCTTGTCGCCTGAAAAGTGGTGGTAAGAACTTTCGCCGCGTGAAAATCGGTCGCCAGAGTTTTCACCGCGCGAAAATTCGTCGTGAGGGATTTCGACGCTGGTCGTGAGAGCTTTGCCGCGTGCAAGTCAATCGCAAAAGTTCTTGTCGCCTGAAAAGTGGTGGCAAGAACTTTCGCCGCGTGAAAATCGGTCGCCAGAGTTTTCACCGCGCGAAAATCCGTCGTGAGGGATTTCGACGCGTGAAAATTGGTCCCAAGAATTTTCGCCGCGTGAAAATCTTTTCGAAGTGAGAGTTTTCACCGCGTGAAAATCCGTCGCCAAAGTTTTCATCGCGTGAAAATCCGTCGTGAGAGATTTCCACGCGTGAAAATCGGTCGTGAGGGATTTCGACGCGTGAAAATCGGTCGTGAGGGATTTCGGCGTGTGAAAATCGGTCCCAAGAATTTTCGCCGCATGAAAATCTTTCGGGAGTGAGAGTTTTCACCGCGTGAAAATCCGTTGCAAGGATTTTCGTCACGTGAAAATTAATCGCGACAATTTTCGCCGCGTGAAATTTAGTCACGAGTGTTTTCGCAGCGTGAAAATCTTTCGGGAGTGCGAATTTTCACCGTGTGAAAATCGGTAGCAAGAGTTTTTGCCTCGTGAAAATCGGTCGCGTGAGTTTTCACCGCGTGGAAATCAGTCGCGAGAGTTTTCTCTGCGCGAAAATTGGTCACAAGAATTTTCGCCGCGTGAAAATCGGTCGTAAGAAATTTCCCCGCGTGAAAATTGGTCGTAAGAAATTTCCCCGCGTGAAAATCGATCGTGAGAATTTTCTCCGCGTGAAAATCTTTCGGTAGCAAGAGTTTTCGTCGCATGAAAATCGGTCACAAGAATTTTCACCGCATGAAAATCGTTCGCGAGAATTTTCTCCGCGTGAAAATCTTTCAGTAGCAAGAGTTTTCGTCGCGTGAAAATCGGTCACAAGAATTTTCCTCGCGTGAAAATCGTTCGCGAGAATTTTCTCCGCGTGAAAATCTTTCGGTAGCAAGAGTTTTCGTCGCGTGAAAATCGGTCACAAGAATTTTCCTCGCGTGAAAATCTTTCGGTAGCAAGAGTTTTCGTCGCGTGAAAATTGGTCACAAGAATTTTCACCGCATGAAAATCGTTCGCGAGAATTTTCTCCTCGTTTTCCGCCGGGATCATAGTCGTCTGACGTGCAACGAAGAGACCCGATCGCAGAGATCGGATGGTCGAGCAATAACATCGCCATCGCGCGTTGTGCAATCTCTGAAGAAAGAATCAGATGGTACATTGACCCCTCCGTCCACATGGAAGTCGTTCGACACGCTTTGTTTTGTACGTTAATCGTATACAGGTCAGAGAGACCATTGGCCGATTTAGGTTGGGATGCGGCGCGGCAGCTACTTAAGCAGACAATTGGTTGTCATTGACACACAAAACCGTTACTAACGAGTGTGACGATCGTTTCGACTGAGGGTCTTTCTTATTAACCATCTGGGACGGCGCGAGCCCACGGATCTCGCAGGGGGAGGAATCTTCCAACCCATTGTCGAAATTAGCCAAATTGTGAAACTCCATGAAACTACGCAAACAGCTGTTCACGAAGAAGAAACACATCCATCTACTATCGCTATTCTTATCTTTGAACTTACGGAATTTGCTCCAACAGCTGTTCGAAGAACGAATAATAATTGCGTTCAGAGCGTCCGAGGATTTAAGACTTATCAGCGCACTCTCGATTTTAAATCTCGAATCGTTGGATCTTCGTAATATACGATAATAATCCGAGTGATATAAATCACGCTCCGTTTCTTCCCTTCTCAATCATACACCCATAACCGGCAATTATTATAAATCCTCGAGAACTCTGAACCCCAATTTCGAATTCCAAATCTTCCAGCCACTATATCATCGCTCTAGTTCATCCCCATTAAGAAAGAACGCCGATTAATCAGCCGTCGATCTCGACGCGGTTCCTCTAAAATTTCTTTCCCTTGTAAACTCGCCCATCGAACGAATTCCACCTGAACCGTCGCGGAAATCTGCACCCCGATTCGTCGCTGTTTAACGAGCATCGCGAGATTCCGGAGCGGCTGCTCCCGCGTTGATTAGAACGAATCTTAATCGATCACGGTACATTAGTTCATAGAAAGACAGAGAAAGACAGAGAGAGAAGGAGAGTGAGAGAGGTAGATTCACGAGACTTACCTCGCTCTTCAGATTCAATGGCACGTCGCAGGGCGCGTCCAACTCGGCATCCGTTTTCCCCTGATGAGACAGCATACTGTGGCTGTGCCTGGGCGGCACGGCGGTCGCCAACATGTTGGGATGCTGCAGATGCTGAAGAGGAGGTACGAGATGGGACTGGTAGTGATAAGGCGGCGACAATTGGGTGTTCAGAGTGCGAAGATCAGCTGGCGGGGAAGCGGGCGCAGCGGTACTGCTCTGTTCCTCCTCGGCCGAACCCTCTGCCATGTCAGCCTTGCATCCCGGGGACTCGTAATCTGCAAATCGACCAAAACTCTCTGAGGACCGATCTAATAGTTGAAATCGCCGGCCGCACGCGACCCCGGCCGTTCGCAATTCCATAATGCCGGGAATATCATTTGTGGTGCTTGGATATTCGATGACGGGACCGAACGCTGCTCCGTGTCACAGCCTCGTATTCCGCCATTGGAATCTAGCTTCCGAAATCTTTTTCCCCTCCTCGCCTTATAGAAAATCCCAATTCCCTTATTTATATCGGAACCACCGAATTAATTAAAACGGATCGACAATTTTTATTTTTCTAGCTAACGGAAGTCAAGGGAATACCATTTGCGCTGCTTGAATACTCGATGACGGGACCGAACGTTGCTCCGTGTCATAGCCTCGTATTCCGCCATTAGAATCCAGCTTCCGAAATCTTTTTCCCCTCCTCGCCTTATAGAAAATCCCAATTCCCTTATTTATATCGGAACCACCGAATTAATTAAAACGGATCGACAATTTTTATTTTTCTAGCTAACGGAGGTCAAGGGAATAGCATTAGCACTGCTTGAATACTCGATGACAGGACCGAACGTTGCTTCGTGTCATAGCCTCGTATTCCGCCATTGGAATCCAGCTTCCGAAATCTTTTTCCCCTCCTCGCCTTATAGAAAATCCCAATTCCCTTATTTATATCGGAACCACCGAATTAATTAAAACGGATCGACAATTTTTATTTTTCTAGCTAACGGAGGTCAAGGGAATAGCATTAGCACTGCTTGAATACTCGATGACAGGACCGAACGTTGCTTCGTGTCATAGCCTCGTATTCCGCCATTGGAATCCAGCTTCCGAAATCTTTTTCCCCACCTCGCGTTATAGAAAATCCCTAATCTTCGTGATTTATAACGGAACCACCGAATTAATTAAAACGGATCGACAATTTTTATTTTTCTAGCTAACGGAAGTCAAGGGAATACCATTTGTGCTGCTTGGATACTCGGTCACGGCCCGAGAGTAGGTCTATGGGGTAATTTTAGGAGCACAGTCTGGTATTTCCATGGAATTTCAACGCTTTCGTTGAGGAAATTGAAAGATATTGTAGGATAAATTTCAAAAGAAATCGTAAATCGACCATTGCCAATCAAAATAAATTATAAACCAATCAGTAGTTTCTAGAAGCAAATGGAAAGATATTTTGGGTAGCGAAATTAAGTTGCGTGGTCCCTGCAGGAAGATGAAGCGTAGGTTAAGAAGAGCATGAAAGCAGGATCCTTGCGACCAAAAACAGAGTCCTTAGAAATTAATCCTTTGCACTCGAAGATTTTCTAACCAAAGAAAGATAGGAGTTCAAAGATTTTCTGTTACGAAGCTGACGATATTTTTCTGAGCAGTGAATAGGAAATCGATAATTATATGATAATTAACACGTAGAATTATTTGATTTCGATACCTCGCACATCGTTACACTATCTGAAGTTTGACATATTTATGAATAACGAGCTTCGAAATTTGATCAAATGGCGGCTGAAGGGCGCCTCTCGAGCGCAAAGGGTTAATTGTGACTTAATTAATTGCGAATTAGCTGGGTGTTGGAAAGAGAGTTGTAAAAGAGTGCGTCTTTGTGTGTTTTCGTTTCGTTACTTTGGTGTTCTTCTTCTAAGTTAAATCGGTTTACGAATTTTGAATTTGTGCTATCGCGTCCTTGTTCTTTCGCCAATTTTCGGTGTCTCGAGATCAGTTTCCGCCATCCTACAATATTTTTCTGACATTCCACAGAGCGAGAAATAATTTAGGAATTTTGAAGTCAAGCTGTTTTTGGTAAAATCTCGAATAATCATCGAGAGTGTTATTAGCATGAGTTCCAACGCTGGAGGTTAACTAAATTTGCCGTGGTGAAGAGTTTCGAGCAACGTGAGCGATGTTTACAATTTTTATACGTATCTCGCGAGCCGAGTTATCGTTTCCTGCATAACTGCCGCGCAATGTCAGGGTAAAGTTCTGTTTTCGTTTGTATCGGAGATACGAAGTCGACGAGGAAAGGAATGCGGCGCAAATTTTCGCGACACGTGCGAGACGTTGGGGAGAAGTCGTTGGACTCGACACCAAGCACGACGCGTTCCCCTGTCCTCCGAGTCTCAATGACGAGCTCTTTTCCGAAGGCTAAACATCGCTCCAATTACGATGTTAATTCTTAATAACCATAACGCGCTGCTTTCTAAATTCCAAAGAAATCGGAAGCTCTACGTCATTACGAGTCATCACGGTGGAAAACGGAGGAAGGAAAAATATTAATTTCTCCTAACTGCAACGCGTAGCTTTCTAAATTCCGTGATAAATTCACGGATGTCTATCATCCTGCAATAAACCAATTTATAATAACTGTAACGTTTAGCATTCTATGAAAAATCGAAAAATTATTAACCCTTTGCACTCGACGACTTTTTGGCTAGAAAAGAGTAGAAATTCAAAGATTCTGTGCTAAAAACTTGACGATTCTTTTCTGAGCAGTAAATAAAGAATCTTATAATAATATAATTGTAGAATTATTTGATTTTGATACCTCGCACACTGTTACTTTACATTAAATTTGATATATTAATTAACATCGATCTTAAAATGATGACAGAAGGTCATCTCTCGAGCGCAAAGGGTTAATTCCTAATAACCACATCACATGTGTATAATTCGGATTAATTTCTAATAATTATAACGTGTATTAATGAACTATAAGAATCTATGAAACTGATCTCAATGACTCCACGTTTCAGTAAATATTGTTGAACCGTGTTTCAAGTTTAAAGTATCTTATAATTTCCTTTCTTACCGAGAAAATTCGTCCACGGTCCCAAAACGTGCGCACCATCTCCAATATGGCAGCCAGGAAGCCGAGTCTCGAAACACGCGAGCCAGAGGTCAAAGCGAGCTCGTGAACGCAGCGACGCGTCGCGACGCAGAGACCTGTCCCCTCGAGCGGTAGTCTACTACTGATCGTCTCGAAGAATTCCGTAAGAGCCAAAACTGCGCGGAAACGGCGACGCGATCGATAGAATTTCGAAAGTGTCCCGTGACCGGGAAACTTGAAAGGGCATACGCATAAACACGATGCTAATTAAACGCTGGGATCGCCGCCAGCCGTATCGGAGCGTGCTGGCCGCAGCTGTTAAGAATGCAGACAGTGGAAATTAGAAGGAGGTTCCCCCGTTCATCTTCCGACTTCAAAGCAAAAACATTTGGTCGATGGCATCGGGAGCAGACGAAACTGCTCCGGGTAGAAGGGGAGGAACTCCCGATGGATTCAAGAATAAAATCCGGCCGAGCCGGCTCGCGCCACCTACCGACACCTCGCATTTATCTGGCTAATTATTTTTATCTAAGAGGCCTGTTAGTAAGAATTCAAGGGCAATGAGATCAGCCCGCCGTCCAGACGGGACCAAGAGGGAACGCTCTGGTCCTACCTTCTTCTTCCTACTCGTCTCTCTCTGCTCTCTCTTCTCTCTCTCTATCGCCGTCTTAGACCATCCGGTCCCTCTCTCTGCCTCGTCGGATCGCTTTCTTCCTCCCTTTGCCGCCCGTTCCCGAGGGCAAAAGCTCCGGGATCCATGGTCGAAGCCGCGGTTCGTGTACTTGCTGAACGCAACTAACAACATCTGCTTCTATTTTTGCGCTGGCCCGAGTCCAGCGCTTCACTTTTTTAAAAGCCGTGCGCCTATGACGAACGGCTGGATGGATGATCGAGCGGAAGCAGAATGGGCTAGATGGGGAAAAAAGAGACGGGACATTGGGGGAGATAGAGTGAGAGCGGAGCCGGTTATTCTGGACAAATTATTGTCAAAGGGCGCACCTTCTGCCCGCCAGCTACTTTGTTCCTCATGAAAGGCGTTTTATAATGGCAGCCCGTGTAAATATTTCTCGGACGGGGGTTTTTAAAAAACGCCGACGACGCGGCGTTCTATCGTGATAAAGGTTCTTCTTGCCTACTAGAGAGCTAGCCCGGGGTCTATCGAGGCTGGGAATCGCGCGCAAGGCACAGCCACGGCCTGTGAAACCGCTTGGTCCGGCTACGTGTACATCGCCGATCCACACGCGCTACGTAACACGTAATTGCCGTAGTTTTGTGCCTCGTTATCGGGGAATTAACGCGGGGATTGCATCATTCGTGAGAATTTCTGGGAACCCGTAGGCCGACGGTTAATTGCTCGTGAAAGGCGCGCGATTCCATGACGATTTCGCCGGCCAATTGTTCCGGCCTGTCCGAGTGTTCTTCGTGTAAGAGTTTCGTTGCGAGGAGCCAGCCGCGTTAACCCCTTAAGCGCCTCACTGGTTCCAAGGAATCTCACTGAAAACCGTTTTTCCATCATAAATTCCTCCAACGTACGTACGATCCCAGTATTCGTTAAAAATTGCGGCGAAATGTGAATCGGAGAATCGAAAATGGCAATTTTCTGTCAAAGACTGTCCTACACGCGCGTGTTAAGGTACCCCACGAGTGTCACGAGCTATATGGATATTGGAATGGGCGTACTCATTGAGATATTCGGAGATGGGGAAATTTTGGGGTCACGGTTGGACCGAGTGTAATTGTGGATCGATGATCTAATCGGTGGGTTTATTCGCGAAGATTGGATACCGAGGAAGTTGAGGAAGTAGTCTGATCTCAGCGTGGCGAATTCCACTGGTAGAGGATAAGGATTTTTAACCGCGGCATAGCTTGTAAATGTCGAAAGCAGACTTGTATCTGGAAGTTAAATATAAAGCGATAAAAGAAACGAGGAAAATCGGAAACTGATGACAGGTTGAAGATATTGGAGGCAGACTGGTCATTCTATTTGAGAAAATAGTATGGGGTCTTGGAATTATAAAAATCCAGCGATTCGTTCCTTTTCTTTTTAAAATCCTATTAGGAACCAATCAATATTTAGAAAAATCTCAACAAAAATGACAGAAATTCGTATTCGATCCGAAAAATTAGATCATAGAACCTACAACCTGTCATAGTCAAACTCCAAAACGATGAAAATTCCCACAACCTTTCGTATTCGTTTGAAAATGAGCTAGACCCTAAAAGAACCAGGCAGAAAGTCGTAAGTGAGAATCAGAAACTGATGACAGGATGAAGATATTGGAGGCAGACTGGTCATTCTATTTGCAAAAATAGTATCAGGTCTTGAAATTATAAAAATCCAGCGATTCATTCCTTTCCTTTTTAAAATCCTATCAGGAACCAATGGATTCCCAGCAAAATCTCAACAAGATGACAAAAATTCATATTGGATCCAGAAAACTAGATCATAGAACCTACAACCTGTCATAGTCAAACACCAAGACGACGAAAATTCCTACAACCTTTCGTATTCGTTTAAAAATGAGCTAGACCCCAAAAGAATCAGGAAGAAAGTCGTAAAAGAGTCAGTTTTCGTGAAGGTCGCGGAGAACCATCTGTCATAGCCGAACACCGAGATACTATAAGTTCGTAGACTCTGTTCCGTTCGTCCCGAAAGGAACCAGACGACGTAGGAAGCAGATGGGGACTCGTAGCAGAGTGAATCCTCGCGAAGATCACGAAAGGACCATCTGTCATCCGGGAAGAAGAAAATGGCAGAAATTCGTAGACCCTGCCCCGTTGACCGCAAGAAAGAGATCACAACGGAGCAAGATAGTGGCAACAGAGTGTAAGAGGCCTGTGATTCATCGGACGAAAGCAGCGTCGAAGCGGAGTGGAGTGGAACGGAGTCACAAATATTTCTGCTCGGTAACATGGTCTTACAACATGGTCCGACGCGTTCCTTTCAAAGAAGGCAAATTGCTCGCGTCTTAAGCGATCCTCTCATTTCGAAGGACCGCTTGTCGACGAGCGTGTGGTCAGTCGAGCCTCCAACGAGCCTCCCTTTTTTCCGTTTGCGGTCGTTAATTTCCGTTGGAATCATATTAATCGCTCTAGGGCTGCGCCCGTGAAATTACTAGACGCTTTAACCACCGGCTGTCCGGCCCGAATTCGTCCGCAACGATTATTATATCGCATCCTGAGGTATAATGCCGGGTATTCCGAAAGCTAGCCAATTAGTATCGTCGATTTGGATGCTTTAATGAGAGTGCGGTTTCATTAGCGTATCGGCATCGCTCCTTCTCCCTCGTTCTCGCCCCCTCTCTCTCGCTGCTTCGCCGGTGATACGCGAAACGGAAGGAGAATCCTTGCGAATCGGAGGCGGACGAAGAAATCGACAGTGATTACGACCGTTCATCGTTCGGTTGTCATTGAGCCGTAACGTTTGAAAATTGCTAGGTCTCGGGGTCCCCGGATCTCGAGAGGCGTTGCAGTTCTGAACGGGGAGGCCTGGGAATAAATTAATCGTCGCACGACACCCGCCATTTTGACAATTACACGCGTGTCATTCTGCACTCGCGCGTTCGATTTGGAAATATTCGCGTAGCGACGTTTGCTCAGAGCTACGACGTCGGGATGGGATTAATTGCAAGGTCTCCTTCGGGATGAAGAATAATTCTTGGCCATCGGAGTCGTTACTGTATTAATTAAATTCCGAATGGAATTACACGGTGTTGAATTGCGACATAGTCTGCGACGGAAGAATCGAACACTCCGGACACACTGACAAATAGAGGTAAGCGAGAAAGGTACCATTTACATTTCCAAGCCTGTCCCACGCGTGTACTTTTCTGACGAGATAAACAGCGAGATAACTTGCGATGGAAAAATCGGATAGCCCTTGTTCGAGGATCAAATTGCAGAGTCTCGAGTACGCGGCTATTTCACTTAATCTACGCTGCTAAATTTAAAATGTAAAAATTATAGAAAAGAAAAGAAGGGGGGGAAAAGAATACTGCCGGTTTGAACTAAAAGTGTACACTAACTCTAACGTTCCTACGCCGCTAAAAAGGACACGGATTGAAACAAAAGCCGATGCAGGACCCCGCCGTGCTGATGCCGGCCCAGGCATCATTATGTTGCATTTCGACATAAAGCGAAGAGTGTTTCGAGCTTATCACGGTATTAAAATAAAAAAAGATTCGTTCACAAATCCAGAACCTACTTTCATCGTCACGAAGCGTCTACGTGTACTATTTCCTCACCTGGATGCAATATAAAGAAACTGCTAGGAGATGAAGGAGTGGGACTAGCGAGACTGAAAAACATAATGAAAGAAAGGAGAAGTGGCGACTTGGAAAGAGGGATAAGACGGAAGGAGGGTTGGGAAAGCGGAAAAGGAAGAGAAGAAGAACCATAGGAAACAGAGTGACTAACAATTAAAACAGATGTCAAAGAAAAGTGCAATAAGGATTGCAGCAGGACATTTAAGTTTAGGCTTAAATATGACAGTAGAATTTAGTTTGAAAACTCATAAGATTAGATAAGATTAGAAGTCAAGAAGGCCACCGGAAGTCCTTCACGAGGAAAACACTATTTCCTCGTCTAACAACTCCGAAACTGTTTGGAAACTGTTGGAAACTGTGGAAAAACTGTATAGATTTTTACTGAACGGTCAAACAGTTAGAACTAGCTTGTTTAGGGCCATGCAGGTCACACAAGTCGTCTTCAGAAGACTGGAGACAAAAGACAAAACGCAGGGGGAGGGGTCGTCCCCACATCGTTAGGATGTTGAGTTTACTTTGCTATTTAATTTTACTGCCACAGAAACAATCACGAGGCTACCCCGATAAATAAACCGGGAAATAAAAACTGGGAGGATCATTTACAAACCCGAGACCTGTATCACCCACATAATTCTTCATCGAAGGGCCAAACTGACCCTCCATCCAACCCTCGTCTGCGCCGAAAAAGGGGAAACCTACCGAAATGGAATTATCCGATGCAAAGAGCCATCTTCGAGCAAGCCAAGTAACAGAAGTGGATGGTAGCAACGGAGACCGGTCGATTTTCTCTGAAAACGGAAGCCAGAGCGATTCTGCTGATCGGCTGGCGAGTATCCGCTTTCACCGGTTGCATCCCGGCATGTCTTGGCGAGCGATAATTGCTGACGGGATCAGCCGGTGAAAGTGCACGTAATCGAATATGCAATTAAAACACCGGGACCATTGATACGAGGATCGGTGGAGTGTCTAGGGAGGCAATTAAAACGCGTGCATTATGCGACGAGCCGTCACCAGCCCGTCGCGAGCCTCTCGGTTTCTCCCTACCCCTATCCGGCGATCGGTAGACGTTTAACCGCTGGAAAGCAACCCCTGCAGGCTATTCCATGGCGACTGTCGACGTGTCCCTCGACTTTCGCCTCTCTTACCTGCCGCTTCGTTTTTCGATATTTCTCTCGTCCTCGCTCCGGGGCGAGTATCGTGTTTTCGCATTATCATCGTACCGCTATCCCGTGTCGAGGGGCGAAGAGACGCCAGGGACAAGCGGAGAGGCTGAAGCAGGAGGAGGAGCTGTAAGAACGCGAGAGGAAGATGACCGAGGCTGAAACGAGAGAGAGGGAGAGACGCAGCGTCAGCGACGCCGGCAGCAGCAGCGTACAATTAAGGGGGTTGATTGATGTTAATTCAAAGGGTAATTAAGAATGTTGCGCATAAAAATCCGGTAATTTATGGTCATTGGGGATAATTATATGTTGACCAGCTTGTAATTGCAAGCGTTCCGTGGCCTACAACACCGCGTATAAGCGGCCGGGAATTGCGGGTAGCTCCTTCCTTCGGCTCCGACCGCCACTCGCCTCTCTTGCGTATGTATGTACGTTTAGAGAACGTGTACCGGCTTCTTCTCTGTTCGGACGTGTGTGTAGGTGGCCGGCTGGGATATACGGTCTCAGATCGCAGCTTATTATAGGGGCTAGTAGATAAGGTGGGTTTAGAAACAACCGTGTGCGCCTCTGGCCAGCAGCTAGCTTCTCTACATCGCCGTACCTACTTTTCTCTCTTGCTCTAGCCTCTCCTGCTCGGGGAACGCTCCTTCCTCCGGGATCCGTGGCTCCGGGCGTTGCACGGAGGTGCGTGTAAACCGCCCAAAATCCCGGCCTCGATTTATGGCAGCGATCCGCAAGCGGACCGCGCGCTTTTACAATTTTAGGCTCGGTCCAGTTCGCCGAATACGCGAATACGCGCCGCGTTCCCGAGCCACCGAACGTTATAAATAACCGTGGGTAATCGCCATATGGCCGAGCACCGAATACCGGCTTCTTCGCGGACCAGCGCGACTTCGATTTCCTGATCGATAGGCCGAGCGCCACGCGAGCAAGACGGCTCCTCCACTTCCGGTTCGCGAGACCCGCCGCGACGAGTGCGTCCGGGGGTAGAAGGTCAGGGTGAGGGGCCACGTCGAGGGAGGCGTGGAGCTTGGTTTCCCTTGGAGAGGGAAAAGAGGTCTAGTTGGAGATCGCGTTCGAGAAAGTTGCAGTAAGAGAGAACAATGGCGGATCTAAATGTATTTTCCAAAGATACGTAATAGGAGAATAATAGACGAACAAAGAAAGCCTTTCTCTTCTTTTTCTTTTTCTTTTTTTTTAGGGAGAAGGTTAGGGATAGTTCATGATAAGACAATGATATTTTAACCCTTTCCGTACGGAGGAGCTGGCCGCAGTTATACATTCGTGGTACAAGCAAGCTTTCCATAAGAGTGGTTACACTGTACTCTAACGTAAGTTGCGAAAACGTGTTTCGCGGAATTCGTAGAAATCTCGAGCGCGATTGACGCTATAGTTTGATTTATTGACCGCGACAGTCCGAAATGATCACCCGACAGTCATCGGAGACGTCATCGAAAGGGTTAAATATCGTCAGAAATTCTAGTCGCGCGAGTGCATACAATAACAATGTTATAAATCGCGAGTGTAATTCTTATTCTTCAAGTTCGATCGCTGGATTGCCGAAGAATTCTAAAACGTGAGAATAGATCTTCCCTACTGGAAAGGGTGACAGCACTCTCTGAACTTCGAAGGAAAACGTTCCTTTTATAGTCAACAACCGATTGTTATTTAAACCGAAGATTCTGGGAGGTGCTGGATTGTTCTACACTGAAGTTAGCTCTTCTTGGACGAATACCGGGTGGATATGATCTCGTAACAAAAATAATAATTGTTGACAGGCAACGTTATACATCGTCACTTATGTCCCAAAACGTCTCTGATGTTTTGGAGAGGATATAAAACAGTTGACAGCTGTGGCGAGCTAAGCGTTTGTTCGTTCCTGACTCTCGGTGGTCAGTTTCGTGTCATTCTTCGCTGTATAAGGACATAAAGGATCAGAACCTTTTTCTCAGACAGAAAGACCAAAAATGTATCTGTATAAATTGTATTATATCCCTTATTTTTCTTATTCCTATGCTGCCCAGTGACACCAGGTTGGTGTCACGCGAAGCACTGTGTTCGTTTCTCTAACTTGTGAATGTACGAGAATAATATTAAACGATACTCAAGCAGCCAATCGAAGACTAGCTGTCTTCAGAGAGAGGTAACGGAGCTAATGCCAAAATCCGTGGAGCCTGGAGAGGAAAAGAGGGGCTGGAAGTGTTGGACGACGGTACAAGGCCGTCTGCGAGGGGGTAGAAGAAGAAGAAAAGGTGCAAGGGAGAGGGAGAAAGTAGAAGAAGCCAGTATGGGTAACCCTCCTACTTGAAACACGGCCAATAAAATGATCCCAGCGGGACCAGTTGGCAACCGCCCATCGCGACATTGTCCTTGCTGGCTCCTTTTCTTTTTTTCACGATCCCGTAATCAATCGACCGGTCTAATGGCAACGCATAATCGCGGCTTTGTGGCGCCTGGCCGTGCTCATAATGCTAAAGAGACCGGGCAAAAAGAGGAAGCTTGAACGCGTTTCACTACGTATGCAGCGATTCGCTGGGGTGACAAAGCCCATTGCGATATTCCTGCGAGGTTTATTGTTTCTGCAGTTCCGCCGCGAACCTCGGTGCCCCCTTTTCAAACCGGAGTAGTGGATTTAAAAAGTATCACCGTTCAATGGTCAAATTTTCCTCCGCCGATCCGTCGTTTTTACGTTTCGCGGAAAATAGTTCAATGCTCGTGATTCGATTTTTACAGAATGCACAAGTTTAGAATTCGTAGGATCGTTGTAGTGAGATGGACAACGAGTAGAATCGGATTTTTCCAGTAGATAATTTCTTGTTTGGAAAGTTATAGATCAAAGATTAACGAAATTGTTCTTTATTTTGAAGAAAGTAATTGTTATTTTATATTAATTATAGCGATATTATTTTTGGTTCACGTATTACTACCATTGGATTATAATCCAGTAAATTTAATTATATTTGGCCAAGAATAGTTATCAGTTTCCGTTAAAAAAAATCTCCCTTTTAAGAGCAACCACCCCCCTTGGACACTTCCAGAATTAATCTAACGATCTTGACAAATGATATTCTCATCGGCCATTATGAATTTGAAATCTCTCACCAGAGTTTAAAAAACCACCCCTTTTTACAGTTCCAGGATCAATTTAAAACCATCGTCATTCTAATCTTAGAAATCCTAAGCAAAATACGTATTTTCATCCCCAAATTTCGACGTTCCAGAGGAAACAGAAAAATTTTCCAAACACAGTAATCTGTATAATAATCATGCATCTCAGCTGCCATTCTCATGGGCCATTTTGAATTTGAAATTTCTCACGGAAATTTAAAAAAAACACCGCTTTTTACAGTTCCAGGATTAATTTAAAAACATCGTCATTCCGATCGACGAGACCCTAAGCAAAATACGTATTTTCATCCCCAAATTTCGATTTTGCAGAAGGAAGAGAAAAATTTGACAAATACAGTTATCTGTCCAATAATCACACCTCTCAGCTGCCATTCTCATGGACCATTTTGAATTTGAAATCTCTCACCAAAGTTTACAAAAACCACTCCTTTTTACAGTTCCAGGATCAATTTAAAAACGTCCTCATTCCGATCGTCGAGACCCTAAGCAAAATACGTATTTTCATCCCCAAATTTCGATTTTGCAGAAAGAAGAGAAAAATTTGACAAATACAGTCATCTGTCCAATAATCACACCTCTCAGATGCCATTCTCATGGACCATTTTGAATTTGAAAGCTCTCACCAAAGTTTACAAAAACCACCCCCTTTTAAAGTTCCAGGATTAATTAAAAAATATCGCCATTCTGATCTTGGAGTCTCTAAAGTAAAATACGCACTTTCGTTTCAAAATTTCGACCTTCCAGAAGGAAGAGAAAAATTTGACAAACACTGTTGCCTGTCCAATAATCACACCCCTTCTCGCACATCCCCGAACGATCTGAATCCTCGAAGATTTCAACGAGCATTCGACTCGATCGTGCCCTAAACTTGGAGCTTTTCATTCCTTTCAGCGCTAGGCCCGTTTAACCCCTGGAACCCTCGATCGGCCTCTCGGTAGCTTGAAAGCGCAACCCCAGCCGCGATGAAAGGATCTGTCCCTTATATCACGCGCGTTCAGTCGAACGGTCGAAAACAGGCTACAACAACGTACTCGGTCGTACGTCCTCGCATAGCCGAATCGGGTCCCTCCCTCTGGGGTCTCCTCCGGTATCGAGTGATTCGAATTAATCTTTAACGCGCGTTCGTAGGTAAGCGCGGCGGCTAAGTGCCGGCCGAGGTAATGGTCGTTTCGTGCGATACCATTCCGTCAGAAATCCGAGGGGCTTTGTCCCGAGTCACGAAACGCAAGGATTAAACCGTACACAGGCCTGTTAATGCGACTGTGCGAACGCCTCGGCGAGGATACAAGCGGCCGAGTGTGCGTAAACGCAACGGGATCCTCGATCGCGAGACTCTACATAAATCGTCGATCCAAGGGATGCGAATTGACGTCCGAACGCGCCAAGATGCGGGGTTCGGGCAACTTGGCTGGCACCATGCAGTCGTCGCCGACTGATTGCTCTGTGTACAAGCCCGGAATGGGCTGGAAATTTTGAATGACGATTTTGGAGAGAGAAAGAGAAAGAGAGAGATAGAGAGGGGGGTTTAAGGTAGTGCAAGCTTGATGAACGATTGGGTTAGGTTTAGATCTGGTTCGGACTTTTAGAGATCGAGTGCTCATGGTATTTACAAGTTCTAAAATTAACATAGATATTTCTATAATTAAGGACACAGTGAAGCTAAAGAAACAAAAGATTCGAATTTGATAGGAGGTTGATAAAAGGTTTCACCCTAGTACCTCTAACTGGGGGCTCGTTCAGCGATTAGATTTAAGTCTGCTTTGGACTTTTAGAGATCGAGTGTTTATGGTATTTACAAGTTCTAAAATTAACATAGATATTTCTATAATTAAGGACACAGTGAAGCTAAAGAAACAGAAGATTCGAATTTGATAGGAGGTTGATGAAAGGTTTCATCCTAGTACCCCTAATTGGGGGACTCATTAAGTCTATATGAAACGAAACAATATCCTATATTTAAATTATTATAGTATACACATAGAAATACAATTCATGGTGTATATCATGTCCAAAAATACACGACAGGAAATATATGGCTCCAGCAACCCTTAACTTAGAACTTCACAGGATGACCAAAAACTTGTAATTTCTAAATTCAATTCATCCTTCCAATAAAAATAAAATTGCAATGAATCCACGATGCTTGTCATGTCCAAAAATACGCGAAGAGAATTATGGCTTCAGCAATCCTTAACTTACAACTTCACAGGATGACCAAAAGCTTGTAATTTCTAAATTCAATTCACCCTTCCAATAAAAATAAAATTGCAATGAATCCATGATGCTTGTCATGCTCAAAAATACACGAAGAGAATTATGGCTCCAGCAATCCTTAACTTACAACTTCACAGGATGACCAAAAGCTTGTAATTTCTAAATTCAATTCACCCTTCCAATAAAAATAAAATTGCAATGAATCCACAATGTATATCATGTCCAAAAATAGACAGAGGGAAATATGGCTCCAGCAATCCTTAAGTTAGAACTTCAGAGGATGATCAAAAGCTTGTAATTTCTAAATTCAATTCACCCTTCCAATAAAAATAAAATTACACAGATTCCACGATGCTTATCATGTCCAAAAATACACGAAGAGAATTATGGCTCCAGCAACCCTTAACTTAGAATTTTATAGGATGACCAAAAACTTGTGATTTCTAGATCTAATTCACCCTTCTAATAAAAATAAAATTGCAATGATTCCACAATGTATATCATGTCCAAAAATAAACAGAGGGAAATATGGCTCCAGCAACCCTTAACTTAGAACTTCATAGGATTACTAAAAACTTGTGATTTCTAGATTCAATGCACCCTTCCCATAAAAATAAAATTGCACAGATTCCAGAACGCGAAGTAACCATTTCGTCGCTCTGTCAATCCACTACCCTTCTAACTAGCCTCCCCAATCTGGAACAAATCAGCAGTCAGGAAACCTAAACACTCGCACGAAAAGGATACATTAAGAGAAACAATGCATAATTCGTCAGTAAATTCTGCCAGAGACTATGGAGAAGTACTTAAACCAGGTTTGCGAGTGTTGGACACTCGTTTTCCCCGAGAAACGACTGCAATTTTCGAGAGAGCGTGTGCCCGAGCCCCGATCAAAAGGCGGAACGTTAGCGAGGGCTCGGGCGGTGGTTTAAGCGAAAATAATCCGGCGAGCAAGGGAGAGGAGCGAGGTGGCATAATGTGGCGTCAAATTTTTGGCACGGAGGATGGAAAATATGATACGATACGCGGGGACACGTAGGCGCGCGCGGGCAGAGGCCATCGAGAGAGGAGCCGCAGGAAGAATATTTCATGTTTTACGGCGCCAGCGTCGTTGGGGTTGCGCCGGACAAAAAAAGTGTCAGCCCGCCGGCTAAATCAGAGCGTGAGTGCATTAAACTCCGAATTACCACAAATAGAACTTTAACCGCACATGCCCATTATAATGGTACCCCCTGCTGAAGATGTATTTACGTACTAAACCGCCTTCGCGGCTCACGCTGAGTCGTTGGAATTAACATCTGGCCCAAAGACGAGCTGCTCGGTTCATTGGACCCTTTTTTTCGCCCGACTTCAACGGGATTAACCGTCGTGCTTCCACCGGATTCGCGCTGCGCGCTCGATCGAGCCGAAAAATTGCCAAACTCCGACCCAGTGCCATTCTCTCACCCCTTCTCACGGACTCCAACGATCTCTCCAAGTCGAACATCTGAAGCCAGTGTTCCGATCTTCACCGACGAGTTAATACGTCTGATCGTCGAATTCTTACAAGCTCCTGACACTTCCTTGCCATCTGCGTGCCATCACCGAAGAAGAAACCCGACTGTCCATGACCAGATTTAAATTTTCGTCACAATTACCGATTACTAAGTGACAGATGATGGTCCATATCACCTGTCACTTCTCTCGAACAGACCTCCGTCTATCCGTCTAGACGTTCCAAACTCGTCTAAACGCAACCCCCTGTCAAACATACGCGACGCTGATCCTCGGGAGCCTGACACGTCACAGATTCCCGAGCTCGAGGTGATAAACGCGTTAATAAGTACTCCATTAACCCGGTACCATTTCTCCGAACCAGAAAATTCTCAAGGACCAGCCAACAAATGTCAATTACCATCGGAGACAGGGTTGCATAAGAACCTGATACGACGAGGCTAAAGAGCAAAGCGTGAAAAGCGAACACCCGGCGGCCTGGGAGGCATAAATCAGCCATCGGCTCGGCTCCGGTAGACACGAGCAGGAAGGCGTAAAATACGAGAGGAACACGGGACCATTCTTTGGAGATTTAAAATTCTTGCGGGGACCCACTACGGCAGGGAACGGGCGAGGACAGGAAGAAGTCCTCGATAGGGCGACGAGGCACGGAGATCTCCGGAGTGCTTTTACACGCAAATTAGGCCTATTAGGAGCATCGAGCGTACAAAAACACTCGTGCCGTGGCATCGGTCTGTCCCTCGAGCCGGCCTGCCTACAGCCCCGTTACGCACGTGCGTGCTTCTTTATGAATTATTAGAATTAATGACACCTCACGCATCGCCTCGCGCTATGGGGCGTCACGTCGTCCAATTGCGTGCACGAGGATTACTCTGAAAGGGAACGGGAAGGCGAAAAAAAGAAACGGAGAGAATTGGAACTGCAAAGGGTTCCGTTTCTTATCTCACCCACCCCGTCGATTCGACTCTCCACCCCACCCCGGCCAACCACTTGTGCAAAACGTGCGTATTGTCCCGCGTCGTCGTAGGTAGGACGTAAAGGATTTACTCGAGTCGACGAACGTGCACGATCGACGAGATAAGGAGGACGCGGATAATTCGGGGTTGCTTTTATATTCTCCAACAGGGTGAGAGGAGTTTGCTTAATTTATCTGCCCGCCTCCTCCGCCGATCGAATTCCGAGGCAACTTTATGCAACGTCGAGATTCGCTGAGCGAATTTGTTCCCTGCTGTTTAGCCCGTTCGACTAATACGGGAATAATTAATGCAAGTATAAACGAAATTTTCGAAGGTATCTCGCTGGAATATCGGAATATCGGGGTTCGTATACACGGTGTAATTCGCGTTTACGCGAAGACGATCGAGCGGTGATAATTAAATATGGAGGAGTCTCGACACGGATCCAGGACTAATAATAATTATCGCGCCTGTGAAAAATTAACCCACCGACGTTATTCTTACCGATCGGGAAGGTGAATAATTCCGCGGCGATTTTAATTATAGCCGGGATAATATCTGGGAAAATAATCGGGGGCAAACAGATCGGCGGTGCGGCGGGATAAGGGAAGAAAATCAATTTCCAAATGGAGGAAAATTACTTAATCGAATCGAAGGAGAGACGATGTGTCGGCGATTAATACGCGATATCGCGTTCGAGCACGAAACGGTGGGAAACACTCGATTCACATTTGACGCTCGAAGACGGCGGCGTAACTTGCTTAGCGGCGATGATTCGTGAGTCGATAATCGATGGAGGGCGCCGGATGGAAAATAGAGAAGCAAGGCTACAAAGCGAGCTGGAAGTGGGTAAGTTGTCGAGCGAAACGTTATCGCGCGCCGGATCGTCGGCAGGGGTTGAATCGGCTAAAAGGGAGCTGAATGGGGCTGCAAACGGGGGTTGACGAGCCGAGGGAAAAGGAGAACAGAGACAGAGGATAAACGCGGAGGAACGAGGAGAAATGTGCAAGGATTTAAGAAGGGGAAAGCATCGATTACTTTTCTTGACCTGGACAATATCCGCGTTCTCTCTATTACTCACCGCACGTTTATTCGCACTTTCACGTCCATTTCTCTCTCGCTAAAATGAAACTTCTTTTCTCCGCTATGTATTTATCTCCGCGATCCCATCTTCCAATCCGGCAAATTATTAATCTTCCCATAAATATTCGCGTAAACGAATTCCACCATTCTCTATCCTGCCGTGCAAAAATATACCAAAACGGTTTTTATTTCTCCATGATAAACAATTCGAATGATGAAAATTAAATCGAAAAATTCGTCTCGTAGTAAGAAATCTTTGTTATCAGCTTCGAAGAGGAAAATTATTTTTCAAAGTTCGAACGAAGAGGTTGATAAATATTGCAAAATACGTACGGGGTGTAATAATAAATATACCGTGTCACGTGAATCTTTATTTGGGGGCCGAGAATAGGATAGACGAAGATAATAAAAATTGATTGTAAAAATTAATACACCTATATTATTATATTTCGTAATTTTGAGAAATGCGTCAAATTTTTAAAAATTTAGGATCAAAAATTCCGCATTCTTTGTGAGATATCGTTTTAGTAACTCGATGAATCTTCCGATAAATTCTTTCGTTCCTCGAGCTACCGGTTTACCAGTTATTTGACCGACCGTAACAAGTGTAGCGTTAAGACTGTTAATAGTTATCTATATATATAAATAACGTTACACCGGAGATTCTTCAATTCTACAACCGTATTACAGAGAAATAAAGGATATAAAGGATATAAAAGATATTCCGCGTTGGATCAAAATCGCGTTATAAAAGTACAGTGTTGTACAGGTACTCCGCGGATAGCGAAACGTAGCCAAAATCGGGGTAAGGGAAACAATTTGCAAGTGCGGTTATTCAATTTTGCCTAGGAGACTAGGAAGGACATAAATACGGAAAGAATGCCGGGACAGATAAGAAAAGCCACGGTCTTCTTTGCAAGCACAGGCAGAGAACTACTGTCCCAACGATATCGCGAGTCGAGTGCTTCCTTTGGGATTTTCCGCCTTCGACTCTCCATCAACCGCCACTTTCCTCCTCTTTCCC
>NW_016908664.1:918368-926669 GCF_001483705.2 Eufriesea mexicana | reverse complement strand
TCCCTCTCGATTCCCTTGCTCGTTTTCCACGTCGAGCAAAGCGGCCTCTCCCTCTCTTCCTCGGCCGCCCGCAACCCTCTCCTCTTTCAGCGACTCGCCATGGTCCCGAGGCGGCAAGCAAAGAACTCTCCTACCCTCCGGTTGCTCGCACTGATTTTCTACCCTCGACACCCTTCCCATCCGACAAACCACTCCGCACACCCTTCGTCCACCTCCGCCTCGCTTTCTATCCGCCCTCAACCCCCGCGGCGTCACTCGTAGTCACGCTGCCAACACGTGCTCCTGTTTACCTCTCCAATCACATGGTCCGGGAACCGTGTGGCACGGTGGCCAGCGGTGGCTCACTGACGGTGTCATTTCATCGAAAATATCTGGCGCGCGCGTATGCGCGCTGGTTAATTGGATTCATGACGAGTGCATGCGTGTTCGACACGCACTTGGCCGCGCGTACGCGCAACCCACCGGGCCGGGATCATTCCGCCGATGATTTCGATGGAACCGCGGTTCACCGGCCTCTTTTTCAACGGTCGAGGGCAGTTGTCGGCCGACGCGGTGCAGGCAGTCATCGAATCGCTGTAATGAAGAGCTTGCGGCGCGCGTGGTCGCGGCACCGGAGGTTTAGAATTTCGCCATCGCGTTTCCACCGTGCTTTTCCTCTTCCCATATTTTTCCTCTCGTTTTCGCCCAAGCGATAACGCGATTTTTATTTAACTCGCCCGATCTCTTGCCAATTATCCACGAATCTCGCGACTTTGAGACTTTTACGACGCATCGCGGACTTTTGTTTCGCGTCTCTCCACGATATTTATTTTTCTTTCTTATTTTAGGGTATTGTACGTATTTTTAGTTCTTGGAAATTGTTACGAGTGAACGAATCTGTGGACTTTGAGAATTTTTATGGAACATCGCGAATTTTAAATTCCTGCTAACTGTCTTTCCACGGTTTTCAAATTTCTATATGTTAAAGAGATGTGAATTTTTAAATTTCCTTTCCTCCATATTTCCACCGGGAAATAATCATGGGACAGACACAAAGGGAGAATTTTTTATCAAAAGAATCCTATATCAATTCCTCGACAATTGTACACCCTCTCGCGTATGTTTCTAGATAGTCACGCGGAGAAGGAAAAAGTGGGAAAAGAGTAGAAACTTTGTCGATCGATTTTACGTCCTAGCACGCTCTAATTAAACGAACGACCGAGAAGAAATTGCTATTTCTCTCTGCTTGTACGCGACAAAGCCGAGAACGCGGCGCGAAACCGCGAAGGTTAAGAAAGCGTTACTCGTTGCGTATATACCTGGCCGATCCTTCAATTAGCATTTTCAGGTCACACTGGACACAGACACGTACGCGATCGCGCATAATTATCACCCTAATTATTGGAACGCAGCTAAGTAGCCGCGGGGAATTATCACCGGCTCCGGGCGAACCGCGCGGAACCCAGCGCCGGTTTCAATCTCTCGCTAGCAACATTCCCGCGTGGCCAGGCCCCCGAGTAACTTTCTTAATTACAGAGATTAACTTCATGCTATCGGGGCAACGATTATCGCTCGCGAGCCTCGCAATTGCCTGGCCAGATATAAATACACGGCTGGATCGACCGAACCGAATTTTGATGGAAATATATTCCTTTCCATTCGACTACCGCCAATTACCACGATTACGGTCTATTCTATTAGGCGTTCCAGCGAGTGCAAGAAAAGAAGAATTCGTCTCTAGCCTAACGCGTCTAGCAGAGCCTAGCTTATCTCGCGAGATCGGACGTCTGGACGTGTAGAAGCCTGGAAGCAACTTTTCCATCGAAACGCAAATAGAACGGGGGCACGAGTTCGTCGTTACCCCCCACCAACCACGATTCCTGACACCCCACGCGAAACTTTTACGAAACCCCGTGTACGACGGGAGAGAAGAGAATAACGAATTCTCGAACGGCGCAGTATAGAGACAATAGTGGTTGTTTCGACTGTCTATCTAATTACGGAGATCAGGTATTCGGTTGTAATATGCATGAGTAAAAGTTACCACTGTCACTCACCTGAGACGACCTGTGACTGACGTACGTGGGACGTCGTCCTGAAGTAGGTAGCGTGGACCGCTGGCTCTATTTATTCAGCCGGGTGCCACCTGCTCGAACGAACCGAAATCTCGTCGCGTCTCCCCAGTCTGACGAGTTATATCGTCGTTTCCGTAAACTTCCCGGGCACAATCTCGGTCCCGACCTCGGCGTACTCTGTTCCTCCCCGTCTAGAGGCACCTTCGTCCTCTTCCTTTCTCTTTCACGATCCCCCGGTAATTTTCCAACGGCCAGCGACGACAGGCAGCAGTCCGGATGGCGACGGTGGACCGACGTCGACGGACGAACGATTCACAAATACATCGACCGCCGGTGACATCAGCCTACTTAATTACGCCGGGTAATTGTGAGTAATTAGGAGCGATTAAGAAGCAAACAGTTAATTGCTCGCGGCCCGATAATACGTCGCTCGATTCCTCGATCGTTCCTGCCACCCGGAAGGAATCGCTCCGCAGAGTCACTTTTTATAAACTCTCACGCAAGAAACTCGACGGCTGGAAGACAGTGGTCCGCGCGTTCGCGATCTTTCCTCTTTCCTCTTTCCACTGGGATCAGCTGGATCCGGGCGAGAGGGCCGGTGGAACGTTGCGCTCCACGCCACGTCGCCGTGTTCACCTTCGAGATAACGCGTACGCGCGCGGATCGGACTGGCACAAAGCGCGCGAACGAGCGTTCCTTTAATGCGATTTTAATTATTCTATTTGTCGTAGGCGACGTGCGCGACGAGCGTGCTTATCGCGCGCGATTCCACGCCGCGAAGAGGAACACGGCAAGATGGTCACGTGCGTGTCGCAATTACCCGCCGGCGATAATTAGGAGTTTGTTAGAGTCCGGAGTCCTTGTGTCGTCGTCACTGGTTACTGCATCGACGAGCGACGCGTAGTCGTTAGAACGATACCCGCTCCACCCTCGGCACACGCGCTAGCCACCAGCCGTTGATCAATCTTTCGCAGAATGTCTACTACGTTTATTGCCGTGCAATTAACTCGGCCACCACCTGTCCGTAGCACCTGCCACGTTTAGTGCCTCCCGCACGTGGCCCTCGCGATAATATATTTTCGACAGTCTTCGAGCGCCAACACGCGAACCCCTTGCAGCCCGTCCTAATTCACACCCCACTGAACGGACTCCCGGCTCCGCTGCGAGAGAGGCCGGACGAGACGAGAGTAGAACGGATCAGTGTCCCTGTCCAGCCAGACCTGTGTGTTCCACGATCCAGCCGCTAGCGCACAGGGCCGCCTATATCCGATCGATCGCGACGACGCACAGTAGTCTATGCACGCAGCGGTCAGACGACCGACGATGACCACTTATTCCACTGCCGCGGAGTACGTCGCGTCGTCGTCGTGGTCGCCGCGTTTCCACGATCGAACCACCCCCGACCGTGACGACGGTCGGTCGAGCAACCAGAGTCCAGGTACGAACCGTGTTCTATACTGCCGTATACTATACGGCGTGTTCCTTTCGTGCGTCCACGTGCCGACTGAACGGCGCACGCACCTCTACGCTCTGATTCCCTGATCACTCTCTCTCCAACTCTCGCACCACTAGACGTATCACAAACTTCCTTCACTCTCGACCTCTCGTCCTCTTCTTTGCTTCACATCCCGTCTGCCGAATCTCACGGAGTCTCTCCGTATCCTGCGGACCCAGCTGGACTACTACTACTACTACCGCCGCCACCCCGGATCCCTCTTGCAGCGACTGGTCCGATCGGGGATTCGACGAATTGCGCGCTGCGAGACGAGTGCCGGAGTCGGTGATCCAGGACTACGACAGGTCGATACACCGGGTCGCTGCTGCCGGATCACGCTGGCGGATCCCTCTAGGTCCTCGTGTCGCTGGCAGCGTGGTGTGCACGTTGCGCGGTCGAAGCTCGGCGCGAAAACTTGGACCTGAATCCTGACGGTTCGCAGTCTGGCTGCGTAGTGGCCCCGCTGTTGAGCCGAGGGAAGGCAACCCGTCGTGGCTTCTCTCCCGCCTAGCCACCAGCCAATGCTCGTTTCGACAGGAAGGGGTAACGTGGGCGGTCCCGGGGGCGGTCCCGATGCGCGGAGGTGGTCCGCGAGTTACTCGCGAGATCCCGTTGTTATGATTGTTATGAGTGTCCGAGCTGCCTCCTGCGAGCTGCTTTGGGGGTGGAACGCGGCGCGCGAGAGGCACCCGCGCGCCGCTGTCCCCCTTTTTCCACCCTGGCCCTCTCTCCCTCGCTCTGTAATATAACCACCACGAGCTCGAACGAGCTCGTAACCGTGATGCAAATCAGCCCGACGGGGCTGAAGAGTACTTCGCCGGGGATGCCCGGGAGGAGCGATTGCCGCCAAGGACCGATCTCACGGCACCCGCCGGTCCTCCTTGCGCCAGGGACACCACCGGTTCACACCGGCTCCTAACGATGTGATTTTAACGGCTCAGCCGATAGATCGCACACTTTTTCCTTCGGATTTCCTTCCGCGGGACGGACAACCGCCGAGAAGGGGATTGGTGCTCCATGGTTGGTAGCAAACGGTTCCCCGGCACGAGTCCTTCCGTTTTTCTTCCCGATTTTCAACACGTGGCTTCTCCTAGAGGTGGACCTTCGTTGGCGTAACTTGTAAATTCGATCCGAGTTAATGCCGCGAAGAAAGGGGTGCCGGGGCTACTAGGGGTGTGTTTGCGATACACGTTCTCCGATTTATTTCGAGTTTCGAATAATTTCGAATCTTTTTTCCTGGGTCCCCGATGGCGTAACTTTTAAATTCGATCCGTGTTAGTGCCGTGAAAAAATGGGTATCTGTGGCGCCGAGGGTGAATTTGGGATCCCCCTTCTTCGATTTATTTCGAATTGCGAATAATTTCGCGAAAAATTTCGAATCTTTTTTCATGGACCCTGGATGCCGTAACTTTTAAATTCGGTCCGAGTTAGTATTGCGAAGAAAGGGGTGCCGGGGGTGCAAAGGGAAAATTTGGGATCCTCGTTCTCCGATTTATTTCGAATTTCGAATGCTTTTCCCCCCTCTTTAATCGAGGTTGTAACAATTTTCGAAACGTCGGAAGCAATCGGGAACGAATCGAGAATAAATCGAAAATAAATCGAGAATAAATCGAGGAAACGATGGAAAAATTTGTTACGCCGTGGTATCAAGAGGATGCACGGTCACGTTTCCCGAAACCGTTGGCCGCAAATTATACAGGTACTGTCCACGTACCGTTCCTTAAGTATCTGTCCTATCAATTGCAAGTCACAGATGCACTCCAATTACATATACGGCCGGTCGGGCCGGTAGGCCTCGGCGGTCATTAATTTTGATAAATCGTCGTACACAGAAGTCGGAGTTCGTCGACGTTGATCCACTGTCTCATTTATCTTCAGGGGCGCGATGAACCCCGTGGCTGGTAATTGCAACGCTACGAGCCGATAGCGCGCCATTTTCGTTTCGTTCTGTCTCTCCGATCGGAACCACGACAACGCTCTCCCCGGCCGTGTTCGGAACGTCGGTTCGGCCGACGCGTACAAGACGAATGGAGGAGTTTCGAGTCGTTAAGTCGACGTGACAGGTGCGTACGTCACCGCGAAATTACCCTCTTTAGGACACTTTACACGCGACCGTTGCTACACGGTTCGTCGAAACGCTCGCGGACCCGACGAAGCAACGAAACGGAGAGAAATATCAGGGAACGAGCAGCTTTATGGTGAACCATCGGGCAACGAAATGGTTTCCTTTTTACCGCGAAACGTCGACGAATGAAATAACACCCGGTTGGAATTTTCCAGCCGGGAAGAAATATGCCGCGGCAATACGTATCAAAACGCGTCAATCTGGCCGACGAATCTAACGCATTACGCTTCCCATAGGATGTAAATCTCCTGAAATTTTTTCCCCAACGGACTGCACCGGACGAGTGGTCTGGTCGCTTCGCGGCTGAATATATTACGGGCGGTTTTTGCATCTTATCTCTCACTCGGCACATGCTCCGCATACTTACAAGTTAATTATTTCCGCCATCTGTGCCGCGGACGTTTCCTCTCCCGATCGCTGCTTCGCGAGGATATTTCAGGACACCTCGACGGCCGATGGATCTCGCGGTTCCTCGGGAGCCTCGGTTGACTAGGAAAACGTCGTCGAGTGGTGAATTTCTCGTAAATACGACTACGTGTTTCGTTACTGCGCAGCCTGCGCCTTTATTAAGTCCAAATTTTACCCCTTTTGAGCGACGAGCCACCCTCTCGTCGGCGCCACTATTACTGTCCGCACCCTCGGTGTTTTAATGTTCTCCCCTCGATTTCTCCAACATCGACCTCGACAATATTCCGTCGTGATTCGACCCTTAGAGGCGCGTCCTCCGAATACGTTTCTGCTCGGACTGAAACATCGCCCGAAGACGGCGAGTTCTTCGAGTTCCTCTTCCAACCGACCATCGCGCGCTGGTCACGCTAGCTGACAGTAAATTATCGTTCTTCTTTACGTGCTGCCTTACGCTCGCTACCACCAGGCTGCTATCGATCGCCAAACCGCTGATTAGGCGCTCGCAGTTACTAATGAGCACGCTTCGATCCGACCATCGTCGAAATTACGTTAGGAGTGACAGGATACGGCGCAATTGACAAGATACTTCGAGTTTGACAACGGTGGTACCTTTGTTTCCCTTTCGGGGAAATTTATATCGTTGCCAACACGATCTTGAAGCGTCTTTCATTTTTCTCGACCCTTCGCGATCCTGTTTTACTGCACTCCATTCTTCCCAATTGTTATTTATTTGAAAAACGCGAAAATAGCGAGCCCGTGGCTATAATGTGCAAAATTCGGCGGGGACTGTAAATAGTTGAATACCGTTTCCATTTTATTTCTTCTGATGAGGACGTTTCGATCCGATCATCGTCGAAAGTACGTCAAGAATGACAGGATATGGTGCAATTGACAAGATACTTTGAGTTTGACAACGGTGGTAGATTTGTTTCTCTTTCGGAGAAATTTAGACTGTCACTGACACGATCTTGAAGGATCTTCAATTTTTCTAGACTTTTCTTAACCCTTCGCGATTCTGTTTCATCCCCCCTGATTCTTCCTAGTTGTTATTTATTAGAAAAACGTGAAAATAGCGAGCCAGTGGCTATAATGTGTCAAATCCGATTGGAATTGTAAATAGTTAAGCACCGTTTCCATTTTATTTCTTCTTATTAGGCGCTCGCAGTTGCTAGTGAGGACGCTTCGATCCGGCCATCATTGAAATTACGCCAAGAGTAACAGAATATGGTGCAATCGATAAGATACTTCGAGTTTGACAACGATGCTACGTTTCTTTCTTTTCTGGAGAAATTTATACTGTTGCTGTCACGATCTTGAAAGATCTTCAATTTTTCTTGACCCCTCGCGATCCTGTTTCATCCCCCTCGATTCTTCCTAAATGTTATTTATTGGAAGAACGCGAAAATATCGAGCCAGTGGCTATAATGTGTCAAACCCGACTGGAACCGTAAATAGTTAAACACCGTTTCCATTTTATTTCTTCTTCGCTCAACCGATTTTGACGTCTCCAAAATCGTCGCACGTGCATAAATGAATATTCGCGACAGGCGAGTTCAATTTTAGACGTTTACGTTCGTAACTTCATCCGAGACTTGATACTGGAAAATAAAAAATTACCGTGGTCGAGGGTTACGTTTTGCAAAGTCGGCGAGTCGGTATCCCCAAAGAAAGCCGAGCTTCCACCTGTTCCCCGGGCCCCGGAACCCCGGCGACATTGACGAAAGTACGTGCGGATCTTTTCCAGGAAATATACGAGGAAATGAATGAATCCGGCCGTCCTTCTTGCTCCCGAAGGTCCACGTGCTTTTCACATATAACTCGCCCCGTGGAGGCAGGAGGTGTAGCCAGCTGGTGGTTGAAGTTGTAGGAGTCGGCAGGATGTGGGTCTCTACTCTCTCTCCGGGTATTCCTTCCATCCCTCTTGCACCATCGTCTCCTCGTCGCTCGGCCACTTCTGCGCGTCCTTCTTCCGCCGATGGCCACCCTCTTCGTCCCTCTTGCGTCTCTCAGTCGTTCGCTCGGCTTCCCGCACCCTCTCGCTCCTTGCCGCACATGCCGACTCACCCTCTGCGAGCACGGGGTGCTCCGTCTTTCTCCCCCGTCCCACCGGATCGATTAAAACTACAAAGTGTTGCCTCTCCATCCGTTGGTACGCTCATTCGTGGTCGACTACATTGCTCCGGCACTCTCCTGGCGGCACTGGGTTACCAACTCTTTCC
>NW_016908664.1:894851-918322 GCF_001483705.2 Eufriesea mexicana | reverse complement strand
TTTCCCTACTGCCTCTGGCCCTCTGTCTTTCCCGCTTCCCTTGCTTCCATCTTGCTCTCTCCCGTCGCCTTCCCGCTACCTGCTACCTTCCACGCCGTGTTTTCCTTTTGCCATCCTCTTTCCACCGCCCCGTCCGCCCCGCGCCCATCTTTCCACGTCTCCGCGTTCTTTTTCGTCCTTTTATCGGCAGGATCTCCGTATTCATGGGCGTCCGCTCCGCTTCCTGATAATCTCCGCGTAAAACTTCTCCGTCCCGACGGGATTCCCTTCGCCCGCGACCACG
Source organism: Eufriesea mexicana (assembly GCF_001483705.2). Classification (NCBI taxonomy): domain Eukaryota; kingdom Metazoa; phylum Arthropoda; class Insecta; order Hymenoptera; family Apidae; genus Eufriesea; species Eufriesea mexicana. The sequence continues at coordinate 918,039 of NW_016908664.1, read as the reverse complement.
GGACCTTCACTCTGTTTTCCCTGTGGCGTGCCGCCGCCGATCGGACCTTGCCGGCTCTCCCAACCTCTCCGATTCTCCTCTTCCAGCCCAACGGATGCTAATCATCTTACCCGTGACTTCGTCACCCCCGGTTCCTTCCGCGCTTCCTGTCTTTTGCCCGCAGCCATGTCTATCCTACAGCCCGTGGCACGCTTTCCGCGACACCCGATCACTCGAGATACCGACATCTTTCCTTTCGCTTGCTCGCGATGACATTTTACAGGATCTTCGATTGACCATAGAGAAGTCGTTCGTAGGGGAGGAGGAATTCGTAGGAATTCGTTTGAAAAATCGACGTAACCAACGACGGGTTGTCAGAGGAGACTAGTCGTGCGAGGCAAACGTCTGAGCAGCACCCGCCATCGCGGTGCAAGACGGCACCTTCTGGAATCACCGTTTAGAGCAGCGACCGATAAACCCAACGAGGCTGTTCCCCGAGCTTCCTTAAATCTCGTGTAACGCTCGCGGCTGGTCCGCACGCTCGCGTCTCGATCACTCAATCCTGCCAGGAACATAGTTCCAAAGCAGGAGGCCTTTTAATCCCGGGGAGCCGAAGCGGCCACCTTTTCTCGCGTTGGTAGTCAGCCGCGGAAGATTAGTGGTATTGGGTGAAAGGCTGGAGAGTGGCGAGGCGCGATTATATCCTCGGGCCCCTCCGGGACCCCTAACTCTGCCGGCCTCTCGTGGGCCCCGGCTTGGCCCGTTTTAAGTCGCAGACTATGCGCGGCTAATAACAGAGCCAACGAAAGCCAAGCAGTCTTTACGAGCATCTTCCCAGAAGTATAAACCCAGGGCTGAAGATGCGTAACGGCTGTTTCGTGGCCTGGTCTCTGGACCATGCTGTTCCTCGCGATTCCTGGGGGCTAATTAATGCCGGAGAGCGTGGCGACCGACAATGTTGCGTGATCTTCTGGCGAGGGAAGCGAGTCGATCGGTGCATGTTCGATGAAAGGCGAGAAAACAATGAGATAAACGAACTGGCCGGGGTGAAGAATGGATGGCCGGAGAAAAAGAGAAGGCGGAGTATAAAGGGATTCACACGGGTCAGGATAATTACCTAATGAAGGCGAGTTGAAAGGGGTACGAGGAACGTGCTTGTTCCTCGCAACATTGTTCAGAGCGGCACGCGGAGCGACGTTTTCGGGATAGAGGCATAAGTGAAACGTGCGCGCACCTTTTTACCCGTGGTCGCGTGATCGCTGGCACGCCGAAAATTCGCGTCTTGTAGGACGCATTGAAAGCGAGGTCGGGGGCAGGGGGAGAGAGAGCAGGTGGTTGAGGATGATAATACCGCGAGGATGCGCGTTGTCGTGTCCGGTCGGCGATACCAGGGAAACAAAGTAATCTAAGGGAGGATCTCTTTGTATCAACCTCCCATTGATCGATAATTTCGCGCATCATTGTTGCCGTAATAACCGCTTCTCGATATATACACTCGCCACTCGGGCAAGGTCCACGCTAAAGGCACTTGCTTTCTTTATATTTCTACGGAAGAGCTCGCACAATGCGTTCGTTTTGCGAGATGCCTCGATGTGTAGCTTCCTTTTGTCGCGCGTTCACGGAACAGCCGCCATTTTGTTGCGCGCTCTCCTTCCTTTTCCACATTCCGGGAACCTTCTCCCTCGCTTTGCTCGCTTTCTCCTGAGAATATCGCGCTGCCAATTTTTACACCGGCTTCGCCGAAGCGGGTGGCATTCCGGGGATTGACATCCTGTTACTTGGATGCGAATAATCACGGTAATAAGAGAATAAAACAACGGTCTGTCAGACGGACATGTCGCGTGACAGAGACTAGCGTGTTAAACCAGGTTTCGCACGGTTACTCGGCATGATCGGAGAAAAATTCGGGATCTCGTTTGCGTAGATTTACGCGAGAACGACGGGACGAAACGAGCATTCCCTGACCGTTGGCAGAAGTTAGCCCTGTCACTCCGTTAGTCGCTACATTCCCGCGAAAATGTAACAAAACCACGAGCAACGGCGACAGCAACGTTCTCGCCTTTTATGACCGAGTAATATACCGTCTTGTCTTATGTCGTTGTTTATTGCACAATTTATGCGCCGATAATAAAACAGATCTTGTCCCTTCCGGCGTTTAGATTCGTTAGCGACGCTTTGCTTGCCATCCCCGCAGCCGGGTTGCTTACTTATACTGTATTTAAATGAAACCGCCGCTTCTTGCAACCAGCGTAATTAACAATTATCGTCGTCGGCTAAGCCGCGAGATTTACGATATCCCCTCTACGAATATATCGCCCCTGTGTTACAGCGTTCCGTTTAAGCGGGGTCGAGGCGCCGAAAATAAGTTTACAACTGGCGAGAGGCGTCGGAGAGGACGCGGAACGTGGGCTGGCAGGCTCATAGGCACACCGGGAGTTCGCTTGAACGTGACACACTCGACCGACGTCGTGAAACGAACTTGATATTTCACCCGCATCTTCGTCTACCCGTAAAGATTACGTTCCAGCTACGGTTCCCGCCGTGATCCGGTAACGAGAAACACTTCGCTCTTGTTTCAATGGATTCCAAACGACTCCCTTGTCTTTGTGCTTAAAGAACACCGGCGGGCTGCTTGATGAATAATTCCTCCTATCGACTCCTTCCTCTCCACCGTCTTCTTCTTATTCTTATTCTTATTCCTCTTATTCTTCCTCCTCCTTGGCTTCTTTATGGAGGAAGGTGGAACCCGGCGAGATCTTAAGCGGAAACGTGGAAAAGCGGAGGGCATCGGGTTAATTGCGAGAAGAAGGATCGAGTGTTTTCAAGGAGAAGGATTTTTGCAGATCTCCATGGCCCTCGCTTGGAATATCGCGCCACTGCGGATTACTTATGGAACCAGGAATAATACTCCGAAGGGCATTGACAGAGATATCGAGGCTGTAGCCAGAACTTACCGTTACCGGGGAATTAGTCGAGGTTAAAGACGTTTTAATCGCTTCTTAAGGTTTTCCATTTATTTTCTTGATACGCGTTTCCTTTGTGCCGCTGGATAATATGCCTTCTGATCCCACGATCTTTAAGAACAGACGGAAGAACCAGTTGTATTATATTCTTTGCATATATATAAATATATCCCTTGCCTCTTCCTTCTGTCAAAGACCTGTCATGCAAGAACTATAAGATCCTCCGAGTATTCCTATTGACAGGGAACAACCGTTTCACCGAAAAATAGATACACCACTATCAAACCAACCAAAAAGATTATTTAAATCCGCAAATTATAAATTATCGACAAAAAGATCGATAAGTTCAACTATTAGCCTATTGTAGATACCGGAAAGTCGATAACGCGACCCAATAAACCCAACAAAGTGCCAAAACGTTAAGTAGATTTTAGCTTATTTAATTAGAAGCGAACTGAAGACCATCGTAGAAGCTATAGATAGAAATTCTAAAAATCTTCAAAATCGGAAATCCTGAGAAATCCCAGTGATAAATTACGAGTTAAAGGAATGACAGGTTGAACGATCGTCAATAACCCAACCCAATAAACCAAACAAAGTAGCAAAACGTTAGGTCGATTATAAGTGGACTGAGGACCATGGCAGAAGTTACAGAAGAAATTCTAGAAATCCTGAAAATCGGAAATCCTGAGAAATCCCAGTGCTAAACGCCGAGCCAAAAGAATGACAGGTCGTACGATCGTCAATAACCCAACAAAGTGTCAAAACGTTAAATCGACTTCCAACTTCCTCAATCATAAATAAACTGAAGATCATCGTAGAAGTTACAAAAGAAATTTCAAAAATCCTCACAATTGGAAATCCCGAGGAATCTCAGTGATGAGCCACGAGCCAGTAGAACGACAGGTCCAACGATCGTTGATAACCCAAGAAAGTGCCAAAACGTTAAGTCGATTTCCAACTTGCTCAATTATAATTGAACTGCAGACCATCGTAGAAGCTACAGATAGAAATTCTAAAAATCCTGGAAGCCGGAAATCTTGAAGAATCCCAATGATAAGCCAATAGAACGACAGGTCGAACGATGATTGGACGGTCTGACTGCCCGAACAAACGAACGAGCACTCGGAGTTCGATGCTCTAAACAGGTGTCAATTATTACCAGCCGTAATGCCTCTACTCGGCGCGATTCCATCGAGCGATGGAGTTGATTTTGTCCAGGTTGCGAGCGGCTCGGGCGTCTTTTTGCGATCGTTTGCAGGCGTTTTCTCACGGAATCTGCCGGTGTCCGGGGGTATGGAAAGCCTGGCAGCGTGCAGTCACGAATGTATCGGTCAATACTTGCCAGTCGGCCGAAGACGAGCCAGGCTGCGCCTTCACACCATTTCCGGACAATATTTAGCCGCGCTCCCCTGCCCGGTAGCTTCGATCATTAAACGTGCGTATATAGCCTCATAATATTGCAATCCGTGGCCATAATTTACGTCGTTTTATAGTTCAAACTGCAACCTACGTAGGCAGCGGCGCTCAAGCCTTTAGAACGTGCTATTCCCGTTCAAGTTGTACTGGGTGATCATAAAGTTCGCCGACTGTTTCCCTCCGGTGCCAGGCCGGCCTCGACCCCGCCGTGCCTGTGTTTCCACACGCTGCTTCCATTTCGGTGCTCAGAAGCAATATCGATGTCCGGATAACCCTATGAGTCGCGTTCTAGCCGCCATATTACACGCATCACGCCGATTTTTACAATTTCTTCTTGCGACGTCGTCATTAACTTCTACCGTGTTAAAATTTTTGGAAATTTATTATAGAGACTTCCAGAAGGGGTCTTTTAATATTAAATTTTTATACTTTTCAGTGGTTAGGGAAATTACTAAATCATTGGAGCAACACAGAGTAGCGCGTTTTAAATACGACATACGGGGTGTCCCTAGCGAACAAAGAACCCCGCGTACTCGAAGAATCGTGAGAAATATTTTGACCCAGGCTCGTTAAATTTTCGAAAATTGACCGGACACCTGTTCCCAATTGATTTGCACCGAGATCGACAAGAATTCGCGTATGTATAATTTCGTGCCCGTAATAACGTGAATAACGCGGACGAAAATTGCCGAAGAATTGCAGCGAAAGTAGCGGTACCATGGCCGGCAGCCCTGCCAATCCCGAGTGCACCTACTCGAACTTTCACCATCGAACCCCATAAACGTCGATCAGGCGAAAGAAAAGCGAACAGGCGGCGAGAACACCAGTTATATCGAGAAGAACCGGGACGAGTGTGTGAGTGCGGGTACCCCGGGAATTGAGATATACTGTTTTATAGAGAATCATCTGAACGCGGGGGGGCTGTTTTATGAAGTTACCACGGCGAAACGGTCGCTCTGAAAGCGGTTACTTTGAATCGCTGCTATCTCCTTCTTCTTCTTCCACGGACGAGTGCAACGGACAAGGACGGAGAGCTAAGCGAGCGCTAAGCGAGAGCGAGAGGGAGATACGGAGCGAGAGGAACGGCGCGTAAGCTATTACCGAAATTACCGGCGATCCGACGCTCGCAAATCAAAATTCGCCGTTTCTTCCAAGCGTCGCTGCATTGTTACGATTTATTGCCGACAAAACGCGGCGATTTCGCGATGGCGGGAGAGAGACGCGACGGCGGCCGCGTCCCTTTCGCGCCGCGACTCAAGGGCGGCCATTAGCGGACTTCGGCAAGGCAAACAAGTGTGAAGGTAATCGGAGAAAGGAATGATAATTAGCGCACGACTCGCCAAATCGCCGCTTCTGCCGCAAAAACGAGCACCGGGGAACTTGCTCCGCGCGGACGTGCAATCGCTATCAGAACCGGAGTTCCTTCGCCGCCGTTTCGCCGCGGTGATGGCGTCGTCATGTTTATGGTTATGTCGGAGATTATGTTATTCATGTGCGGTGTTAATTTCTAATCTTTCCGTTCCCCTTCCTTTTTCCCCCCGTCGAATAATTGCGCCAACGTTTATGTAATAAACGTACGTAATGCGCCCGCGAGGGTAGTTAGCTGGATGTTAAGCTCCTAGCGAAGGAATAATCAGCGCGAGTTACGCATAGTTACGGCGAATCTTGGTGATAGTTTTCTAGATAATTCCGGCTTTCTTTTAGGAAGCGACACTTGCTTTTCAGGTATCCCAAGATCGAGTATTGTTGTCTGAGAGAACTGGTTTATTTAGAACTGGTTTGACACTCGATTAACTACCCTTGTTAGTGGCCGCGATAGCACACTCCGCGTCTATGAATACGACGTTACCTTTTACAGCCAATTTGATAACGGACGCGTCTATTTCATGGTTTTGCCTAACACCCGTAATAGCACGAGTCCTTCAAGAACTACGAACATTATCGAATTTCAAATTTCTTCCTCGTTTCTATCTCCTTCGCCAATCGGGACTACCGTGAGGCACCCGTCGGCTATCCAAAATAGAAAATTCTTATGTAAAACCTCAATGACGATGAAACAAACATATTTCTAATAATATCATTCTAGGAGAATATAATTTCTCCTAATTTATTCTTCGTGGGAATACGTGTTGAAAGACAACGTTATACATTGTCACTTTTGCTCTAAAACGTGGCTACCATTGTGGATTTGGTTTTATTAGCGTGAATGCAAATGTGTGAGGTCGAGTAATGGCACGAATGTAGATATGTATGTTGTTAGAAGTACGAGTGGAAGATCTAGAATGCGTGGTGCTGTGCAGTTGCTATGGATCAGAGTCAATATGTTATAAGGAAGTTCAGTTTGTTATAAGAAGAGTGAGAGTGAACAATTATTATATAAGACGCGTGTAATTTATAAGTTTATAATAAATATACGATTGTTATACAACAAACTCACAACCATAAGACACCCATCGGCTACCCAAACTAGAAAATTCTTATGTGAAACCTTAATGACGATGAAACAAAAATATTTCCAATGATATGATTCTAGGAGAATATAATTTCTCGTAATTTATTGTTCGTAGGTATACGTGTTGCAAGACAACGTTATACATTGTCACTTTTGCCCTAAAGCGTGGCTACCATAAGGCACCCATCGGCTACCCAAAGTAAAATATTTTTATGTGAAACCTTAATGACGATGAAGCAAAAATATTTCCAATTATATAATTCGAAGAGAATATAATTTCTCCTAACTTATTCTTCATAGGAATACGTGTTGAAAGACAACGTTATACATTGTCACTTTTGCCCTAAAGCGTGGCTACCATAAGGCACCCATCGGCTATCCAAAGCAGAAAATTCCTATATAAAACCTTAGTGACGATAAAACAAAAATATTTCCAATAATATGATTCTAGAAGAATATAATTTCTCCTAACTTATTCTTCGTAGGAATACGTGTTGAGAGCGAATGTTATACATTGTCACTCTTGTCTTAAAGTGTCTCTGACATTTGCAGCCGACATAAAACAGTTGACAGCTGTAGCGGGCCAAGCGTTTGTTCTTTCCTGACTCTCGGTGGTCAGTACCGTGTCATTCTTCGCTGTATACAGACGTAAAAGGTAGATTTAAGATTTAAGATATCGAACTAAAAGTGTATCTATATAAATTGGATTGTATTCCTTATTTTCCTTATTCTTAACGCTATGCCGTTGGATGGCACCGCGTTGAGTGTCATCCAAAAACTATCGGGCAAATGCCAGTGACACCACGTTGGTATCATGGTCTAAGGAATCAGTCCTACTGGCGCCAAACAAAAGAGAATCTCGATTAGACGTGCGGACGGCATAGTGTTAATTAAAATTACTGTCTCACTGAATTCGTGTTCAAGCACTGTGTTCGTTGTCTAACCTTTGAATCTTCAACAATACGCCTGATGTCATTTACAATCTAATTTCTTCGGTTATTCAGCAGAGAAATAAAAGCATAGATTTTCCCGAATTCCAAATTTGTCTACCACTTCTGCCTCGTTAACCAATCACCAGCGCCAAAACGTATTACCCGTGGTCGATGCACAGCTACACCACTCTCGGAAGTTAAAGTAACGCGGGCCAAAGTTCGACTTTATACGATCCCTTCCACTCGGTTGTCGGGCGAAACGAAAACGTCGTAATTTTGCTTTCGACTCCGTTTTACCCTGTGCACCGCGCCGCGAAGATTGGGGTCCGGGCGGAGCAAAGCGGCTGACCTAATTTACATACATATAAAGCGCATTCGATGTGTTTTAGGGGCCGTAAATCGACGCAGCTACGCGAATCGTTAAACCCTTCCTTGCCGCAACACCCCGGCAATGCGTGTACGACAGAGCTCATGCACGTGTATGGACGGATATAACGCACGCGCGAATACATATTCAGGTACTTTGTCTTCTTCTGGTCGTTTCGTGCTCCTTCCACCAGTTATAGTTCCTGCTCGCGTACACTCTGCTGAGTTTCAAATACGTACAATGTACGCGGTAAGAGAGACAGAGACAACGATAGGTTAACAAAATCCTACCGTTTTTAGGTTAGAGTCTGTTGAAAATATGGTACGCCTTAACCTCTTGCACTATTTTCACGAGTATGACTGATGATGAAAATTTTAGGCCAAACTTGAATATCACGAGTCAGACTCGTTATTTAATTTCACACCAAACGTGGATATCACGAGTGTGACTCGTGATCGATATTCTGGGCTAAACGTGGATATCACGAGTCTCACACGTTATCGACATTTCAGGCCAAACATGAATATCTCGAGTCTGACTCGTGGTCTTAATCTCGAGCCAAGTGTGAATATCTCGAATGTGCTCGCGGCTATTTCGCACTCAATCGTAAGATATCGTGTTTCAAATTTCGACACTCGGGCTCCGCTGTTCGACTCCTTCCCTGACAATTCGGGCGCACGAATTTGGCACGGCTTTTTTCGAGTTTCAGCGTAATGGAAGAGGTTAACGTAGTTAGAAAAATCAATATCTTAGGAGAAATAGATGTCTTTGAACTATCGTCGAAGAGGTTCCGGGAACGCGTGAAATGTATCTTACCTTCACGATGTAGATAAGAATTAGGGAACTAGGACGAGCTGCAATTGCATACCCTTTTTCATCACTCTGGTTTTGTCTCCCCATGTACAGATAGAATATAGAAGATATATAGAAGATATATCCTAAGATGGAATAAGGCGATCTTAGGTTAGAGTCATTCGAGTTTGCATGCCATTGAGGATTTTGTGGAAGAAGAAGACAGTTTCTTAAAATTTTTAGTGGTCACGGGTACTATCCTTTGTGTTAAAAGGCAACGTTATATATTGTCACTTTTGTCTTAACCACTTGCGCTGCCAAGAAATTCACAGACGCGTGTGGTAGAAGGGTACAGTGTAACTCGTTAAGAGGCGTCACGACGTGTATACCACGTTGTTGGCAATTCTGCGACAAAAGCATTACGACGTGCGTGACACGTCTTTAAAAAGAGTCTCCGACGTTTGGAACCGATATAAAACAGCTGAGGGCTGTAACGGGCCAAGCTTTTATTCTTTCTTTACTCTCAGTGACCAGTTCCACGTTATAATTTGTCAGGATCAGATGAAAGGAGTCAAACTATATTTTCTACCATGGTTCCAGACATCGGAGTATAATTGTATCTCTTTATTTTTCCTATTCTTAATTAAAATTACTATTTTCACTGAACACGAGTGCACTGCGAGTTTTAACCTCGAATTTGCAACACTTCGTATTATATATATTATTAAAGAATGTATTATATATTACGTGTTATCGAGACACTGAAGAGCTCAAAGAAGAAGAAGCTATTCAATTATCAACTATCGCAAATGAATCCTAAACGTTGTCAATTAAATCGTGTTGATTTATCCACTCAAAATCTAGGCGACCGAAAATATTTTCCCAGGAGCTTCTTCGATGCTTAAAATATTATTTAAATGTCAAAGAATTTCCGATTTCGAGTAATTAACGAGTACCTGAGTGAATTGCTGAAGAGCTAATTTCTAGAAAAAGATACTGGGAAAAGGTACAGGTTTTAGGTGACAGTGGCGATATTCGAAGGCTCGTTTGCAACAGCCAGAAACTTCCCCTTTGTACGCACAAAGACGATAAACTGGATGGTAGCCGAAGAAACGATCCCCCATCCGAGTCTCTGGGACCATAAAACGTCCCCCCTGTTGCAGAAGCCCGAAAAAGTCGGCGCGAAGAATATCTTCAGCCGAATCCTGGCTCCCTCACCCCTGCAACCCTTCGCGTTACGCTCTAGAACGGCGCAGTCGCGATTTTTCTTAATTATAGGTAATTAATTTTTACGAGTGCACCGTAAAGCACAGGCAAGACAGGTGTTTCTCGAGGGCAAGCGGGGACACGGTGCTCGAAAGGGGATTCGGCTTTCTTCGTTCGACAGAGAAGGTGGCTGTGGCTCGTATTGCCGGTCGTTTTTGGTAGTGGTAACAATGATTGTAGCGTCGGTGTCGGTGGTGGTGCCGATAAAGTTAAAGCCACTGGCGAACGATGCAGGGGCCGCGTAATGACAACGCAGCGCGTCGTAAACGCGTTTATGTCCAGAGTTGCATTATAGTAATATCTGCCAGCACCCAGGAGGATGTTCACTGCCTTCTCCGACGTTACCATGGCCGACCATGCCACTGGCCCTTGTTTTCTTTTCCCCTGACGTCTATTTCTGGCCATCATTCTGTCACTCCCAGAGACTTCGATGACCAGCCGCTCTCGCTCCGCCTTTCTTTTCGACTCTTCCTCTTCCGGATGCATCAGGTGAGTACTCTCCCATCGCGCACCACCCCCCTGCCACTGTCCAATAATTTCTCCCTGAATCTTGCATACGTTCGCGATAATTATTCTACTCTTATACGCAGAAACGGGGAAATTACTATGGGTGTAATTAGCAGCGTAAAATGTTCCCCTCTCCTATTGGAATTTTTGTTGGTTTCGATTATGGTTGACGTTAAATCTATCGCGACTGGTCAAATAACCGGAGGATGGAAAAATGCAAGAGAGAGAAACTAAAAAGGAAGTGGAATAATTGCATTAATATTATATAATTTTATTAATCAAAGATTTAAAAATGGTCATTTAACCGCGGATGGATTTAATATTAATATATTAAATATAGAATATTATTTATTAAGAACTGTCCATTATAAACTACAGATAATTTTGAAACGATAAAAATAAACAGGTATATATAATATACCCGGCTTTCGATGATTGGTAAAATTATTCCTGAGTCTTCCTGGTTATTATTTCTGGTCAATTCAAATGTGTTAAAATTCGCGTTACCTAAATTGCGAATTTCCCAACGATACTAAATATGCGATATCTACAACAATAAATTTCGAAGAGAATTATGAAGATGATCCAGCAGCTCGCACACATCGCCATTACCTCTGCCCCATTCTATTCAATCATGTACTACATACTGCATTACTGCGCGAGTAATTTATGCAAATTCGTCAGTCCACATCACCCAAACCCCTCTTAACTTTAATTTAAGGTTAAACAAGCTTAACTTTGATCGCCCGGTAACTTCACGTGTCTCATTCGTTATAACTCCACTGCTTCGATCACGTCCACTCACCTTCAGCCATCTTGCTTCTTCGACGTGGACCTCGAACAAAAGATCCTCCCGTAAATATAGCTCCGCTCTCACGATAGCCATCTGGAACCACGGTCGAAAACCACGGTGCACGTTTCGAAAATCGTGGTACGTTGACACCAGCATCGGCATCCAATTGCCATCCGAGTCCCCGCGGAAAGTAGTCCCGCCTCTTTCAGCGGCTTCCGCTGGGAAAACCACGCCATCCCGAGCGACGGAGTTTACAGATTTCACGGAGAAATCAAATCGCGGGTACGCGGTGTCTGCGGGGCGTAGACGGAGAGAGGATTTCGGGAAGGGAAGAACGGCGTAAGGGCAACGCTGGTAGAGGGTGGCCGAAGGGGTGGCGGAGAACCAACGACGAGATGGCAGAGTTGTAAAGTCCTGCGCGTGACACCGGGTTATGTTATGTTCTCCGGCCGTGTGTTGGCGATCCCACGAACACTGGACGCTGCTTTATACGTACGTGTAGAAGGTTAGGTGGCACACGGTATTGCTCATACACTGCGTTTATGGCGCATAACCGGGGTGGCCGCTCGCACAGATTATTTTGGCTTGATCAATTTGATAACTCCGCACGGTTATGCCCGCCTTGCTGATTACGCGCGATCCAGCCCGCTCGAAGAGTTAATCTTTATCGTGGCCGCGACCCCTTGCGCCGATCGGCTCGCAGTTTGCATCTATTAACCGTGGTCGGCGTTCAAATTACTCGCCGAAAGACGTACGCGTCTAACGAAGCCGTTGCTTTATGTCAGGCTACCGGCTGGCTACCGTTTCGACAGCTCCTGAATTTCTTTCTCTGTTCCTTTTGATAGGGTTTCGAGGAGCTAGTCGAGTGCGGAGTATTGTCAAATATAGTGGATGAGTTGTGTTTTACCGAGATGATGTCTCACAATCGGAATAACCATACGTGCTTTCTTTGCGGCAGCTTGGAAGTAAGTGACATCCACCATTAGGTTTTATTTGAATTACCAAAAAAAAAAAAAATACTACATGTTGCTAGAAGCGTCTAGCAATATGGAGGGGGAGATTAGAGTTTTTTAATCTAGAGAAATATGTAGACACGTTTCTAGGAACCGAATTTTAATTTCTGTTTTCGGATAAAGCTATTTGGGAGAGAAGAATTAATAAATTATAGTTTCTAGGCTTCACGGTTTATGATAAGTTTGTGATAACTTGAAAGACTATTTAAATAGGTGTGCTTGATAATTGCTGGGATAGTGAGGATGAAATTAGTAAACAATAATAATAAAAATGTGTATAGCTTGATGTACGAGAGACCTCGTTTCTCTCTAAGTTGTGAACAAGCGTCCACTATGTATTAAAATTTCAAGAGCTCCACTAATACAAGGATCCAAATTAAAAAATTTTACAGAGATTTAAGTAAGTAACGTATCCACTTAATTAAATTAAAACTAGAGGGGTTCTATTTGTACAAGGACCCAAATTAAAAAATTTTACAGATATTTATTTGAAGAGGTGTAGAGTAATATTTGCCAAACTTTGCTTCGATTTTTCTAACAGTGAATTCTTCGATTTTGTGAACAAGTAATGCATCTACCTAATTAAATTAAAACTAGAGGGGTTCTATTTGTACAAGGACCCACATTAAAAAATTTTACAGATATTTATCTGAAGTGGTGTAAAGTAATATTTGCCAAACTTTGCTTCGATAATACATTCATCTAATTAAATTAAAACTTGAAGGGTTCTATTTGTACAAGGACCAAAATTAAAGAATTTTATAAATATTTATCTAAATTGGTGCAGAGTAAAGTCTGCCAATTTTGTGAATCCTTCGATTTTTTTTCTTTCTGAGATTATGGGATCTAATTGTAAAATAACTATAATATATATATATTCCCTATCGAAGTCTTTTATTACTCAAGGAAGACATATGTTTCTTTCAGTGCTTCTCTTGAGAGACTGACCGACTCCCTAGAGTGTGTCAAGAGGGTACGTAACGCGGTTCGCCTAAACTCCCAAATTCTTCTCGAAAGTTTATATAAACATTCGTTCTCAGAATTTAAATCTTATAAACTATTTATCGATACCTTATATCCTGGATTAATTTTTGTCTACAACTAAATTTGCCTTTCAACACAGAGACTTATCCAAATTGGCAGAAAGTAGCGTCTGCCAATCATTGCTTCGATTTTCCTAACAACGAATTCTCCAATTTCTTTTCTCCCTAGACAACAGAAGACTAAAATAAATCGCAAGTATAATAATTACACCTCCTCTTAACTTAATTCCCCGAACAATCGCAATTTTCTCGAATCGCGAGCTTAATTCCTCGAACGTTGTAACGATAAGTAACACCTTCGTGCGACTCGTACATTTTCTCAAGCACGAGTTCAATTGGCTAAACATGGCGGCAGAAAATACCGCGCTTATCGCAATGTCTCCTAATTACGAGTGTAATTCCCCGGACATTGCGACGCAAAGTAGCACCTTTCGCAAATTACGCCATCCGAGTCGTTCGTAATCGCGTGTTGATTCTTCGGGGAAGGCAACAGAAAATGGCGGCCGCGTGCGAGATATCGCGCGGCGAGACTTTTTTAATCGCGATATTAATCCCGGAGATTCCGACGTCGGATATCCTCGACCGACAAACGAAAGAAAATGCCCGACGCTGCGCAGCCGTGGCCGAAAAATTGGATCTCGGTCAGCAGGTGTAAGTCGGCCAGCTCCTTCCGGGTGTCCCGTAGGAATCGTGCACCTTGCGCTGACCTTAATTGAGTCGTAAGAACGTGGTACATATTCGCGCACCTTTTCCGCTGATCGATATCGACCTGGTCGTTCCCCGCTAGCTGGCTCCGCGCAAAAAGCTCGAGCATTTACGAACGTATAAATTCACGTGACGCGCGTTTTAATACAGATTCTTCGGCAAATTGATACTTAACTACAACGTGCCGTTTTACCGTGGTCCGTAAACGGCGAGCATCGGGGCCCGCTTGACAATAACTACGCACGATAATCTACCGTGGCAAGGAAGTAACGTGGAACAAACCGTGCCCCGATCAAAGAATTAACGAGCCTCGTCAGCCTCTCGGAGTAATTAGGACCAGCTTATACTCGAATGACTTTATTACCCGACGCGGAACATCGAACCTTGAAATATTACTCTTGCGTATGCAATTACCGCCGCTGATGAACCCCCGCGTGATTACGATATAATTTACTCAGAAGGACTGCACGTTGATTACACGCCGAATCGGGCCAATAAAAATCCCGCCAAAACTCCCCCGTTAATCCCGCGATAAATCATCCTCGAGCAGCCTCCATCGAGATCTCGCTAATTTTCGCGGCCTATGCGGCGTAGGCTCAGTTGCGTCCTTTATTCACGGAGAATTTCCTAAATAACCCATTTCCGTGAATTCCTGCCGCGGTGGAACGTAATCCGCAAATTTGGCCGCGCGTACGCGCCGCTACGCCATCGCCGGAACGCTGCTCGGGGTGTGCATAATCGCGGGCCCGACTTGCGCGTAATTTCACGAAAACTTTCGACAGGCGTGCACGGGCCCGAAAGGACAGTAAAGTTAAGAGCGGCCGCGAGAATGAGGGACGCGCGGGATAATTATGCGCGCTGCCTCGTTTCGGAAGGCCGTTCCGGCTTTTTTACGAGGGATGAAGTCGGCCCTACGGGGTCATAACTTAGCCGCGAATACGGACTATCCGTTACGACCCGATGCCTCTCGAGATGCAGTACCTTTAACCTCTTCGGAAACGGGGAGAAACGGGGCGGCGGAGAGGGCGCGGGGAAAGATATTGGCATAAATTAGGCTAACTGCACGGTTTACTCCTTCCGGGAAGTTGGCATATGAGCGCGAACGTTTAGCCGCGTTGCATTTTTCATGCACGCCGCGGGTTCCGAGGGTATAATTTTTTATCGCCAAGCATAATTGCCGGTCTCTTCACGAATTAAATTATCGTTTTCTAAGGTACCCTACAACAAAGTTCCAAGGCGGAGAAATGGCGCCGGGAGACAGGGGGTTGGGACGCAGGGGGCCGGCAGGGGAGAAGGGTATTTCGAGCATTGCGAGTTTCTTGCCAGTTTTCTCCGGCTTTTTACCAAGACAGCGAGCTTTTTTCTAGACGTTAAATGTTGCCACTGGCTTCCTTTCTTCTTTCATGAATCTTCCAATCTACGAGGGTGCTTATTACGACCGATTTTCTTTTTGCGCTTTCGAGGTTGATCGGTTAACGCGTTTCGCTTAAAACGTGGACAGGCGAGGGGGATGGCAAATTATAGTCTTTAGGAATTCAGGAAGGGCAATAATTCAATTTTGTGGAGCAAACAGTGTTGCGTCATTGCGAATTCTGATTATAGATAATGACCGAAAGCTACGAAGAATTTGAACCCCCTTGCATTATAACCACGAGACTAGCTGGTCATCCGTTTTTCATACCGAACCTCGCGGAGGTGAGTTACTCTCTCGTCATGAGAGTGAAATTATAGTTAACGAGCCTCGACGTGAATAAACACCACATAAATTCTAAACACCTGTTCGATTTAATTCGAACGACATAAATGCAATATCTCAAATCGTAGTACAAGGACAAGCAAGTAACCCTTTGACTACTTTGAAACGCACCAGCCTTATCACACGGTAGGAATCCATTTGCAGTGTGCACCAAATACGGTGCAACTTTTCGTTAAGTGATACAAGTGATACAAATTTCTAAGAAATTATTGTATATACAAATAATAACAGAAACACTGTATTCCACTATATTAAAACGCCATTATTTATTTCTTTGTATTCTGCAGTAAATTGTTACTGTACATACTTAGAATTTAACAGCCAAAGAAACTTTTCAGCGCCTTTAGGCGCCCACAGTAGTCAAAGGGTTAATTAACCCTTTTTAGCTAAAGAAAAGTAGGAGTTCAAAGATTCTCTGCTATAAAACTGCCGATACTTTTTTGAGCAGTAGATAAGAAATTGTATAATAATTAACACATAGAATAATTTCACTTCGACACTTCTCATATCACTACATTATCTTACATTTGACTTATTAATTAATATCGATCTTCGAAATTTTATCAAAAGACGACTGAAGGGTGTCTCTAGAGTGGAAAGGGTTAATACAGCCACCTAGCTTTTCACATTTATTTTCCTTCCAATTTCCGTAATTTCATTCCCCATTTCACCGTCGTTTATTCAATATAATATAAATAATAATCAACGACCCCGTCTTATCGTCAGCGCGAATCACGCTGATCCAACGCCCCCCTGGTCCCGTCACCGTGCAACAAAGGCTCATCCGCGACGGTTTACCTTTTCCAGAATCGTTTCGCGAAACGCGGCCGCGTCCCGTGGACATTCGCAGGTCCCCGTGGCGGTCGAAAACGATTATGATCCAAGGATAACGATCCGGTCGTACACACGCAACTGGGGTAAATAAAAAAGAGAGAAAACCAAAAAAAATCGGGGGAAAAAAGAGCGCGGCACGGTGACTTACGCGCAAATGGATGGCGAAGAAAAATGGTCCGGACCATGTTTCATCTGGCGCACACGTTTATCGTCCGCGCACTGTAAAATTTACACCGTCTCACTTCCGAAACGAGTGGCCCGGCAGTTGCATAAACGGGTGCAACATTTTATTTCGCGCCCCCCCACCCCGGTGCCAGTCGCGCGGCCAGGCAATAGTAAAATATTCGTTATGGCTGATTTTGCGAGCGCCTAATAAAATTCTTCGCAAAAATAAAATCGCCGTTGTCTATCGTTCCCATGGCGAACGCGCGCGGGCGCATGCGCGCCGAGAACCGGTTCACGGTTGATAAATTTTTCTTCGTGACCCATGACCGTTTCACGGAAATTCGTCGGTTATACGATGCGTCGATGGTTACACCGTCGAGCTAATCGGCAACGGAGGTATAAAATCGCGTAAGCGACAGATACCGTGCTTGTCCTCCTCGGCTGACGCCATCTTTTTTAATGGCTGCGAGTCGTTCGGGCACGGAAGTGGGTTATGCACGAATAAAAGGATGGTCGTGGAGGTACAGCGTAGTCTGGAAGTTAAGTTACCCTCGCAGATGACGTAAAATTGGAGACAGACTCCATTTCTGGATATTTCTAGAGGAGAGATGAAGACTCGAGGAGAAGGAGTATCCGGGCTGAGGATGGTATTGTAGGTATATGCGAGGAGAAACTTGGGAAATTGGATTTTATTCTCGTAGTAAGCTCTATTAACATTTTTCCTATAGGTCTTTGCAGGTTTTTGGACTTCTTTGAAGACGAATGTCGAGATATATGCGTGGTATATGCTGATACTTAGTAGGAAGATTTCTATAGCGGCCATCATTCTCACCCTCCAAAGTGGGTGGATTTTGAATTGAAGGAGGTTCCAGGATTTTCTTGCAAATCCTGGGTGAATGCTCAATCTTCCTTAAATAGAAGTTCCTATGCTACCTAAGTATCTCTGCTTAAGGCAGGGTCTGCTAGAAAGCCTTACTGACGAGTCTACTAGCAGATCCAGGATGAAACGCTCTCTTCCTTTTTTTGTCATCCTTCTACCTGATGCTCTATCATAGTGCAACGACCAAGAGAATACCAACGGCAGCACAGTAGGAACCACCGAAACGATGAAGACAAGCATCCCCACATTTCCAATTTTTTTAAATTCTCACAGTCTATTGTAGGATATTTTGAAACTTTATTAGGGTGAGATGGTCGAAGTGTTCCTATAGGGAATATTTCGTTAGGGTCTTCTACAAGCCAAATCCTAAATGCTGAGTATAATTCGGGATTCAGTCAGTCAGTATTCGGCCAGTAGTCAGCAGTAGGCATCAAATCAGTTTTGAGTTAAAGCTGAAATCGGGTCGGTTAGAGTTATTTAGAGTCTGTGTGGTTAGAGTTTTAGATAATTATAAAATAAAAATCCCAAGTACATCCAAATGCAGCTCAAAGTCAGTTTTTAGTCTACGAAAAATTGAGCCAAAGTACTCTCCAGCGTCGCAGAGACTTTGTGACTCTACGCTATTATCTCCAATGGATCATTTGGATAGTTTTCTCGTTAACCAAATGTTAATTATTTCGTCGTAATAGAGAATATTGTGTACATCAAAATAATCGAAAGAATACTTGGACCAGAGTGTCGGATGCTAGAAATATTCGAGCTTAGGATGCAAATGAAGCATGCAATGGTACCTGTATTCCACCGACTCGCAACGAAAGTGCTACAAAGCTAAGAAAAGGGAGAATATTTATCTACAACCATAAATAATGCAGAAAAATCCGTTCGGCAGAAACCTCCATTACACCGCGGGTAATACCACGGTGGAATAACTATCCGCAAACGTTGCGCGTAATGCAGTCAGTAAAAGTAAAATAGAATGCCCATCCGCAAACCAGCGATTCTCTACTACGTCAGACAAACTCGCCGTATACGTTACAAGCAACAAGTGAACAAAACTAGGAGAACAAACTTTCGCAATGGAAACCTTCCACCTCCTCAGCCAAAAATTTCAACCGATACACGAACATCGGCCCCCCTCCCGTACGAAGCTAGCCGTTGCTGAGAAAATGCGATACAGTTCCGAGTAATAAGCTTCTAATTACCTCTTCCTCCAATTACACCCACTTAAGGAACGTTTTCTTAACAACGTGCAATGATTACCGCAAGTAGCGCGGCGCGAGCGAGTGCGTTGCCATCGCGGGTACCGCCCGGCTAGATCCAATTCCATCAATTAAATGCACCGCTGATAATTATTCCCGGTCGTCGAAGTCGCTGTGCCGCTGCGTCGACGCGAGAAGCGACGCTAGGAGCGACGCGACGCCATGGCCGGCTAGCGTCACGGGGCTGGCACCGTTCGGCGAACGCCGACGGCGACGTCGATCGTCCTCCGCCCCCGGACAACTATTACGCGACATTAGTAAACCTTTTCCGTGCCCTATAAAAATGTGTTCCGGCTGACGGAGGGGGTCGGAGCGGCGCGCGGCGGGTAACTCGAGGGAACGTTTTTCGAAAACACCGGGACGTGCACCGCCCTCGTGCTACGGTGGCCGCGCCTCCATGACGAGTCGTATTTTTTTCGCGCATTTACGCCCGTTACGCGGCCGTATTTATTATTACATGCACACGCGTGTGCGCGCCCGTACACGTGCATTCGCGTGTACGCGAGTGCATGCGTGTATGGTGCAATTTTTTTTTTCTCCCTCTCTCTCTTCCCTTCTTTCTCGTTCTTTCGCGAACCTATCGTTTTAACCGGAACACATCGCGGTGTGCACGAAAAGCGGAGCCCGGCCGGCGGTAGAGGGGCAAAGGTAGGGAAAAAAAGCACGCGAGCAACATTTTCGGGGCGCAGCCGGCCTTTCAGTGCCTCCGCTCCGCGGCGGCGGCGGCGGCGGTAACGGTGGCGACGACCTAGGGAAGCATTTCATTGCGTTCGATACGATGGTAAAAAACGCCCAGGGATCGGACAGTAAAAAATGTAACTGGTAATTTAGTTAGCCGTTGCGAACTGGACGCCCGCTGGACCGCTTGGGTGTTGGTGGACAGTAATAGGGCGTATCTCGTATCTGTCCGGGGCTTGACGGGTTTTTATGGGTTTGCGATGCGCGGATTCATCATTCGATATATTACCAGCCGGCAAACCAGCCACCGCTACCCTCTGATGTCACCGCGTTAACCTAACGACCCTTCAAGGCGGAATTTTTAGGATTCGCCCCCGATGACAGCCGAGCAGACGGCTCCCGTTGTATCCGCCGGACGTATTGTCGTAAACACCGACGCCGTTTCGAGCCGACAACGATTTTCGATGATTGATGATCGCGAGCCGGCTAATGAAATTTTCCCGCACTCCGTTCTGTAAGGGATACCAGTCACAGAGGGTGAACGCGCGGCGAATTCGAACGTCACTCTGCTCGTTCTTCGCGAATCTTCCTCGAGATTTCCGCGAGGATCGACGTACCTTCACAGGAAACTCAAATTTCCATCGTCCAATTGGAAGGGGAGAAGAAGAGGGGGCTGGCCCCGATTTTGCTATACTTTCCGCTCAGGCGGTAGCCAGCGAGCACTAGATGATGTCTAGCGCTCAAGTATGTTGAAGAATATGAACAGAAGATTACTTTCTTTCACTTTGTCGTTTGGACTGGTCAGAATGGTGCAACCAATGCACAAATATACAAATTATAAACAGAAGATAATGGGGTGGGAATGCTAGAAAGGCAAAAAGGCGGTCAGCAAGGGACGATCAGTCAGTAAAAGTCAAGGAAGTATAAAGATTTACTACGGCAGAGGGAATTTAGTTTTTACAATTTATTAATTGTTATTAATAATTTAAGCCTTGACAACAAACGAAAAATTCGCTGTCAGTTCCTAGAATCTACGTCGTCCAAACGAAAAGTCTACTGTCAGTTGTCGGGGACGTAGCAAGCAGGGTCAAATAACCCTTTTTCAAAATTTATTTTATAATAGTACATTCATCGTTATTTCTTTCTGTCAGAGGAATCTTTATTTAGATGGCGTCACTCTGTATCGAGATCTATCTTTGCTTCGAGGAACCATCCAGCTTATCAATTCTCGGAGCTGGGTTGAGGGACGCAATGGGTTGTCATAGAGTCTATAAAAATCTTGCCGATTTCGAAGGGTTCGACAGGATAGGCTTTTTCGACAGTCCACCCTGTGCACCGCGTATCTTAGAAGACCTCGAGCCTCGGTTTATTTTATACCATCAAGAAATATAAAATATAATCAGAATCAAAAGTGTCCCGTTGACAGAGGCCTGGACCTTGTATGCTATTGTTAAGAATGTAGGATGTATGAGGAGATGCAATAATTTGATACTATTTAAATCATCCTGGAAGCACATAATTGCATATTACCACTGGGAAAACATTAAGATAATTAATTAATAGCATAATTGTTTTTTTTTTCTTTCTTCCTGTATTCTAGATGTAGATCAAGTTCGGACGAGGATGCCTCATGGTTCAGTATGGCCGATTGTGAGAGGAATTTTTATTTGGATGGCGTCGCCCTGCATCGAGATCTATCTTTGCTTCGAGGAGCCATCCAGCTTATCAATTCTCGAAGTTGAGTTGTCATAGAGCTTACAAAAGTCTTGCCGAAGGGTTCACAATTTTTTGACAGCCCACCCTGTGCACCACGAATCATAGAAGACTCCGAGCCTCCGTTTATTTTATACCACCAAGAAATATAAAATAAAATCAGAATTAAAAGTTCCTTTTGATTTATTAACTCGATCTCGCCACATTTCGTTCATCTGATTTTCTGTAAGGATTGAATGATGCAATGGGTTGTCATAGAGCTTATAAAAATCTTGCCGAAGGGTTCACACTTTTTTGACAGCCCACCCTGTTCACCACGCGTCATAGATGACCTTTAGCCTCCGATTATTTTATACCACCAAAAAATATAAAATATAATTAAAGTCAGAAATTCCTTTTGATTTATTAACTCGATTTTATCACATTTCGGTCATCTGACTTTCTGTAAATTCTTATATTATCCAATTGTTTAATTTGGACAAATGCTTTCCGTTTTTCTCTTAACTTAATTTTTACCGAGAAAAATTCTTTGCATACCTTATATACCACGTGCGATCACTTGACAACTTATGGTAAGAATAAGTACGTGTAAAGTACTGGTACGTTTAGTGTTAAACAAATCTTAACAATTATTTCTACGCTGAATCAACAACTTTCTTCCGACGTTTACACGTTTGTGGCTAGAGAACGATTGACAGCTGATAGATCCGCGAACGAAGTAACTAGGGGTTGTTTTGCGCAACGAAGTGTAAGGGGAGGAGAAGAGAGGGTCTATTACTCAATGACCGATTGTACTATACTCCGTTGGATACAATATTCTTTCATTCCTACCACACACTGCTCTAGTCTTTCGCGTAAATCTCTCCCATCCGCTCATCGAGGGGCCCTCTTAACGGTGGGCCTTATTTGTCAATCCGCCGCGAAGATCAAGCGGATCACCGCTTCGTTTTGAGACTCCGGTTATCACTGCTACGTGCTCATCACTCACACCGTTTTATCGGTAACCAAAACTCGCATACTCTTACATAATTTTTAAATATCGCGGGAATGCAATCATAGACGGTCGAAAATCGGAATGGCGGTCGGTGCGAATTTTTGCGACCAACCAAAAGCCAGGAAAGGCAAAACAGGGTGAAAAGACCGAATAGGTCGCGAGAAAAATAGAATTTCCTTGGATCGAGCTCGGTATTCCGCCAAGCTGATTAATTTTCCATGGTCGAGGAACGCGTAATGGACGACGAGTGGTTTCTCTCGGCAAGTTGCCCGGAATTTATCGCAACACTCTTCTCGCGTCTTCTGGAAACGTGGACGCGTGTCGCAAGGGTGCCATGATCCATGCCACCAAGGGCAACCATGATCCACGCGACGTCTGTTCCATCGCGGCGCGTTCTCGATCCGCTGCTAACGATTAGTCCGGCGCAGATACGTGTTTTCGTCAAGTACGATAGAACAAAAAAAAAACATAAAAAAAAAAATATTTGATCAGCCCTGTGCGCTCACTCGGGGAGAGGCTCTCGATATCCAATTCAGTTGATATTCAAGTGGTGCGCGCGCGTGTTTCTACATTTTGATTTCTATGTAACAGCCGCCGGTACGCGACGGCCCTGTGCCCGTGTATTTGCTGTCTGGAAAGACAACAAATATTGTTTCGAAATCGTTTATTCCCATCAGC
>NW_016908664.1:893279-894825 GCF_001483705.2 Eufriesea mexicana | reverse complement strand
TGGACGTTGCAGGTGAACGGATGATATTCCAAGAATCGAAACGTGGCGAAGAAAAGAAAAGAACGAAGAAGCTGTATAATGGGAAACAAGAAATAAATGGGAAAAATCAACAGCGAATAATATTCTCTAAAATTTCTCAAAAAATTTCTCAAGATCTAAGGAAAATTGTTTAAACTGTTGGGGACCACATAACAACATGCTGTCATCATTTCGTCGCATTATTTATTATTACGTAATTCCACTTTTATTATTTATACTTCATTTTATTTTTTCTATGCAACTTGGTGTATAGTGTTGTACCTTTTATTATCTGCTGTATAGCCTTTCCTATTTGTTGTGTGCATATTTTATATCACTTTACTAAAAAGGGCTTTACCCGTAAGTTTCAATATATAAATAAATAAAATTATTACGAAAAGAACGAACCAAGAAGGGAAACAAGATATAAATAGAAGAAATCGGCAGCGAATAATATTCTCAAAAATTTCTTCAAAAATTCCTCAAAATTTAAAGAAAATTGTTCACACTGTTAGGGACCGCATAACAACATGTCATCATTTCGTGGCATTATTTATTATTACGTAATCCTATTCTACTTAATTTTATTTTTCCTAGGCAACTTGGTGTCTATTGTTGTATCTTTTATTATCTGCTGTATAATTTTTCCTATTTATTGCGTGCATATTTTATATCACTTTACTAAAATGGGCTAGGCCCGTATGTTTCAATAAATAAATAAATAAAATTGTTACGAAATGAAGGAAATTTTTCTGAACGACGTATTTCGTTTCTAAAATATTGGGAGATAGAACGAACAATGCTATACTTAACTCTTTCACTCCTGCAGTCGTTGCATGACGTCACACTATAATATGACTACTGGACTGCAGACGTGATGCAACGTCCATGGATTTCAAAGTTGTTAGAGCCTAGAAAATTTTGTCTGAACGCAATCCAACTGTTCTGACGTATCCTGCCATCTGATAGGATTAGAGAGAAATTTTGTTCAATTTGTTAAATTAATTCAAGACAGGAGTTTGCTACTCTCTTCGTAACTCGGGAGCGAAAAGATTAAAGTTTACGCGATTTCTACAGGTACTGGTTCCCAGAGAAACGAAAATTTGTCGAGAATTCGGAAGAAAGGTGTAACCCGATGACTGGCTTCTGGAGGAAAGAAGAATGTGGAAACGAAGGAGGAAACGGGAGTGGCGAGGAAGGGAAACGCGGAATCCTTTCGTCGTCGCCGGCGCACAGAGAGATGGGCTGTTCGGTATCTGCGATTCGCTAATCGTCCCGTGACAAGATAAGCTTCGGCGAGCCGTGCCAAACTTTCCTCGTAACGGGGTGCAAGCAAGGCAGAGGCTTTTCGTTTGCCAACGAGGAGGACCGCGATTGTCAGGAAGAGTCGCATGGAAATCCGATGCGCCGGTGCATCGACGATGCAATTCAGACGGGTGGGTAACCACCCCTTTTTCACCCCCTCTCTCTCTCTGTCCCTCGTGGTGGGCGCCTCTTTCGCATCGAGCCTTCCCTTTTCTCCCTCCCC
>NW_016908664.1:866382-892969 GCF_001483705.2 Eufriesea mexicana | reverse complement strand
GAAGAATGGGACGCATTGTTTGCTCACTTGTGAATCGGCTCTAATGGCAAAAGTATGTGAAATCATTGTGAATCGAGATTACATACGCGAAAACAACGCGGCCAGGTCCTACGTTCCGCTCGCCACTGTCTCTACGCCAGCGTACGTGTCTCTACGCGTCCACGTCCACCTACATCGTTGCATACACACGTTGGCGACGCCCGCGTGGTGCACCCATCTCTTACTCTCTCTCTCTCTCTCTCTCTCTCTCTCTCTCGCTCCCTTTTTCCCTCGCACTCGTTCACTCGCACTTTTTCTCCCCGTCTCTTCCCTGTCTCCCTTTTGCGAGAACACACGCGCGTGCAGGCGCACACGGAGAAGCGGAGGCGCGGGTGTACACAGGTATACACAGGCGCAAACACAGCGGCTGCACGCACACGCGTGAAAAAAAAGCTGGCGCGCGCGAGCGGTTCGCCGAGCTGCCGTACCGGGAGGACGTAGATATTTTTTTTACGTGCAACGAGAGAGAGTGCAGGGAGAGACATGCATTCGACTGGCCAGGCCGAGGGGCAGGGAAGAGGGAACGGGGACCGTGGATGCTGGTGGAAGGGGGCCAGGTGGGGGTGGCGTGGGTGGACCACCCTTTGCCGTCGATTTTTCGGGGCTTTTTTTTACGGGCGACGGCCCTCGCTTGCCTGGATGAACGAACACGGGGAGGAACATCAATAATCTACAATCAAACTGCAGATAAAGCTACGATCGCCCTTTTGTGAATGTTTCAATAAGAACCGACGTGACGAACAACTTCCTGCCCCTATGGATGCCGCTCTTATGCAGCTCGCGTCTTTATTCCATCGCGTGCACCCCCCATCGCCTCCTCCGCGACTTCTAGCCCAGTTTCCGCCATTATCAAGCGGCCAGAGGGTTCGCGCGAGTCCAATCCGCCAGATCCCGGCTCTTCCCCCGGCCGTTCGTTAATCGCAGCTGCTAGAACTCTTACGAGATACCCCGGTATAACAATTTCGCTCGCGAAATTAATTAACTTCGCGAAACGAAAGGCAGGAACTTGTTTCGAGCGTAAAAAGTCTCGCGTCAACCTGGAGTCCCGACACGGAAAAATTTGTAGAAATACAGAAAGCGGGGTTAATTTCACCCTGATCAGATTTTCACTTCGATCGGAATTAACAAATCTAATTTTATGATATAAATTTCATAATCTTTATACGTACCCCATCGAGTTTAAATTGCAATTTATTCGTGGCTCTAACAGATATGCTCCTATTTAATAGACACCCTCGTGCATCACGCGTCTCGCGAGATTAGATAACTTTTATGCAGCCGGTTATCTCAGATGGTCACTTGAAATCTAGCACTGCTACCAGTAGCTCGTAAACGTAGGACGAGAGGAGAGAAAAATGGAAAGAGAGATAGAGAGAGAGAGGAAATGGCGGTGAGGTAACAACGAGTAGGGAAAAAAGGCAACAAAGAAGCGGAGGCATCCAATAGTTATGAAGCGCGACTTTAAAAATGGAGGAAGTTACGGGGCAACGTGACAGAGTGCATTATTTATTATTTAACCGCGTTGCAAAGTAAATTTGGATGAACGATGCGCCGCAGCTTTTTACGACGAATCTTCACCCTCCGTTGCAGCGGTATGCCGCGCGGAGTTACCAGTTACCGGCATGAAATAATTACACGGGACAATTAGTAATGGCCCGGCAATTTTTACAACCGAACTGGGAACGCCGACGCTTCCCGGATAAATCTTCTTGAACGTCCTGCCGCTTAAAACTGATTGAACGTGTTCCTCTTTTTGCCCCTTTTTCCGCGTTTTCCCGGGGATGAGAATATTTCGGTGTTTCCCGCTTTCTCCTCGCGTTTCCACAATTATTTCCGCCCCGGCGTTTATTGTATTTTCAGCCGGTGACACGAGCGATTTAACTCCTCCGTGGAGTCTTAGACTCCGTTGCGCGGGATGACCGTTGTGAACTCTGTTGCAAAAATTGCCAAACTATTTAAGACATTGTCTGGAAAGCCGATCGTCGTGTATTTTTACGTAAGAGACGTATGACGGGCTAGAAACGTCGCTCAGGACCGACAGGTTAAATGTAACATTTTAAATTTTTCAATCGCGGAAAGATTCGAGGAGGTTCCAAATAGTATCTCTGGCGGGTCCAGAAAAGTCCAGTCCTGCTCCGAATTTATTTGCAAAATTTCTTCTGGACCCCTAACTTAGCCTCCGCTTAATTTACATACAGTAAAGGAAACTTGAATCGGTTCCTCTGACGTTTGTTCCATACTCGGTCATGTAACCGGTCAAGCAAATTGCTAGAAACCTCAGAGAAAAAGAAATAAAAAGAAGAGAAAAAGGAAGTATAATTATTAAAAAATATATTATATATATTATTATAAAAAAGTCGCGAGATTGGAAGACAAATCGAATATAGAAGTTTTAATCAAAGGTATAAAAATGGTCATTCCAGGTACGATAATTATTGGATACTACATTTATGTGTGTGTGTGTGTCTTGTTGTGTGTGCTGACACCTAGTGTGGCACGAGACAAAGGAGTGTTCAGTCAGTCATTAGTTGCTCGCTATACGAGAGTGGAGATTATACACGTGGTACTAAATATAAGAATTGGATTATAGAAATAAATAAACTTTTATATTAATATTAAAAGAAGTTAAATAAATATTCATTTGAACTATAACAGAGTTTATTTTTTTCAATAATATTAGTACTGGATCCTAACTCATTGCACTCTCATAGTCGTATTCCCAGGTCCCTTTAACCCTCTGCACTCGAGAGGCACCCTTCAGTCGCCATATGACAAAATTTCGAAGATCGATATTAATTAATATATCAAATTTAAGATAACGTGACGATGTGCGAGGTATCGAAATCGAATAATTCTACGTGTTAATTATTGCACGATTTGTTATCGAGGTGGATTTATAATGAATACATATATATAATATATTTATATATATATTTTATTCAATATTAACGAATACCTTGGTATAATTCACATTTCACACTCACTCCGTTCATTCCACAATACCAACCTAATTTTCTTTCCACCTATGGCCAACCTATTCCCATTCTCACCATTCTCTTACACCGTCTCACACACGTACTAGAAAACAATGCTCGCAGTTATTTACTGCTAAAAAAGATATCGTCAGTTATATAGCAGAAAATCTTTGAACCCCTACTCTTCTTCAGCGAAAAAATCGTCGAGTTCAAAGGGTTAAAATCTCATTGAAACCCGAATCAACACCTCCCTATCTTTCCAGGTATTAAGAGAAACCTCTCGCAATTTGCCTAAAACGCCAATCAGCCTAATTTATCGCGCTGCGACCGCGAAGAAAACAATCCTCCGTTCCTTAATTCCACCTTTGAAAGCAATGCAGCCGGATAATTAGCCAGATCCGTGGGTGTAGCCGATAAGATTCCAATGTTCTTCTCATTACAGCGTCGCGTTCGGCTGCGTGCATGGCGAATCCGTTCGCCAGCCAGTTGCCACCTTAATGCGAGCCTTCTTATTGCGAATTCGTGCTGTTCAACCTGGATCGCTTGTAATCGCGCGAACGGCCTTAATGGAAACACGGCCGACTATGTAGCACGGGTCATTTAATTCGCAATGATGCGGGGTTCGGAATGAGTGCGCGAACCTTGCGTTTCCAGGCTTCAACGAAGTCTTATTTCTCGCGTGTTTGCTTATCGTGTCCCTTGATCACCTGTGTAATTCTACCCTATCAATGAGCCTTGAAATTGCAATCGCTGATTCCGCGGAATGGGCGTTTCGAAGAAAACAATGGGAGAATAGTGGCGCGTGCTTGGATAAATAGGGCGAAATCTGGGCGCCATTTTTATTTAACGGGATTTTTCGTGGAAAGAAAGAAAGAAGAGATCAGAAGAGTGACGCAGGATGGACTTGCAGTGATGCTTGGGTAAATAGAGCGAAATCTGGGCACCATTTTTATTTAATGGGATTTTTCGTGGAAGAGGAAGAAGAGATCAGAGGAGTGACGCAGAATGTCTTTACAGTGACGCTTGGGTAAATAGAGCGAAATTTGGGGGCCATTTTTATTTAACCACTCGCGCTACGATTTAAGTTTCGGTTACCGTGCCGTGCTCTACAATGTAACATGCGATAAGAACTTACATTGACGATGCACCGCGTCTGCGAGCTAAATGTTAGCCGACGTGACGGACACGTTTTTGTTTCTGCGACAAATGCCTATCGACGTGGTATACACGTCGCTGGCGACTTTGGAACAAAAGCATCTCGACGTGCGTGGCACGTCTTTATAGCGCAAGCGGTTAATAGCTTTTTCGTGGAAGAGGAAAGAGAAATCAGAAGAGTGACGCACGGTGTCTATTGATCTTTAGAATTGGAAGTCTTCTGACACATTGAATCCCTGAATTGGAGGAAAGTAACGAGCTGCCTTTGGTATCTCTTTGAATCATGAATCTTTGATAGTATTCTCGCGAAATAATTCTGGAACTTGCGCCAATTGGTCGCGACAACGTCGTTTCGAAAACAATATAACGATGATCGATCCTGCTCTATTGCCTCCTAAATTCTGCGTTCATTTCACTGGCAAACTATGCGATTGATTATTTTTCGCAATTCCAATGGTTTATGGCGCCCTTCCATTCATCCAGCTGAAGTTGTAAATAGATGTCAGCCGTGAGATGCTTAGCACGTGTTCAAAAGGAGCAGAATAGGTCCAATGAACCTCGATGTCCGTGCATATACAGATGAATCGCCTGAGAATGCAGCTGAAATATTCAAGGAAGCATTGGACTGCATGCTGCGACATTAAGTGCAAGAATATCACTACTAAAATCGGCCGTAAAGTAGATATACCGTCCCTGACCATCAAGCTACAGGCCGAATTTACATTTCGATATACGACACGATAAAAATGTCACATTTTCTGCTGGTCCGCGAACGGGTCCGTTGTCCTGCTAAGGTTTCGAGTCACGGCCAGTCAGAATTCACGTCGTATATCAGCGAACCGTCAGACTTTTTACGATTAGCCGTGATTTCGCGTAATAAGACGGTGCCTGTTACCAAGCTCGAATAAAATCTTCCTTTCCCATTTGAGATCCCTTCCACCGTTGATCGCGGGCAGCAATAATATCCCGAGACTTCTTCGAAGGAGCAATCAGTTCATGGAATTATTAATTAATTATCTGGGATATCGATATTTAATATTTCGTCGATTACTCTTTGCTATTTGAGTTTTTCGTGAATTAGAATAATTTCTAGAATTTTTAGAAATATTTTCAGACAAATCGGTGGATGGATGCACAGCTTTCGAATAAATTTTTGGGTTACAGTTTATAGGGGATTTTATAATTTTGGATTTTTGGTTCTGCAAAGATTCTGTAATTGTTATTTAATATTATATCGATTACTCTTTGCTATTTGAGTCGTTCGTGAATTAGAATAGTTTCTAGAATTTCTATAAATATCTTCTATTAAATCGGTGGATCGATGCACAACCTTCGAATAAATTTTTGATTCTGCAAAGATTCTGTGATTGGGAACTTTAAGTGGTAGCAAGTGTACAGTTAGATCTCCAGATTTGTTCGTTTATCGCGATAAAGAATTGCCCGCTTTGTCTAAACGAAGTAGCTGAAACCTGATTCAGGAAAAAAGAAGGAAGAAGCATGCAAATCTTCTCGAGTAGCTGGAAAGTTTTCAAAGTTTCAGAGAAGTCGGGTGGAGAAATAACTATGCCTCTATTCTATCTAAAAATCTTTCTGCAAATCTCATTTATATTCCAATTTGGACTTTGGACGTTTGAAGCAGCCCAAAGCGGACTACAGAACTTCCTTCGACGATCAAATAAAGAAGCGTTTTTGTCCTGTTTAAAGATATTAGTCCAATCTTCTTTAAATCCCAATTTGGACTTCAGACTTTGTCCTATCTGAACAATTTCAACCTTATTCAAGAAAAATGAAAGAAACATACGAATGTCTGCCACTTTTTCCAAACTTCTATTTATTTTCTTGACGAAAAATTTTGGTATCCAATGATATCGTCATTGTTTGGTCCATTTTCTATGAAAATCTGCTTCAAATTTCGAATTTCGTAAACAATTTAACGATTTAACTATTTAACTTTTATATTATATATCGTTTACAATTTGTATGAGTTTGTACGTTGATCACGTATTAACATCTTGTCTCTAACACTCAAGTCACACTCGTATCAGTGACTACAGTTTTAATTTAATAAGAGCAAGCAGATCAGCTTGATCTTCAACTTCAAACTACCTTCTTAGAATCAAAGATTACTAAACGGAAATCATACAGAATAATTCAACATGACGAGATGCTCTCACTTCTAAAAAAGTCATAAGTCAAGGGGTGAGTCTTGAGAACTCCCACGTCACAAGCATTTAACCCCTTTGCTGTCCTCATATCATACCACGAAGAATCCAACTTCAATTATCCAAGATCTCGCTATATTTCTCACAACGCGATATAAATAAAAGACACACGTAAATCAAATTTCTTTGTCCATCTGTGGAAACGAAAATCTTTAGCATAAGTGGCATGTGCGCGAGAATTAAATTGGGACGAATCTTTATACAAGAGTGTCAATTGCGAGTGAGAAGTGATTCAACGTGTTTGAAGATTTAGAAGATTACATGTTGCGCGTGTAACGAAACTGAAGGAGGAAGAGAGAACGAGTTTGAGAAGGGAGAAAATATACGAGGACCAGAGAACCAGCGAGTGTTAACCCTTTGCACTCGACGACCTTTTCGTTAGAGAAAAATAGTAATTCGAAGACTATCTGTCATAGAGTTGACGATATTTTAAAAATGGTAAATGAGAAATTATATGTAAATGAAGACACAGGATTATTTTTCTTCGACATTCCACACATCCCTAGCTAATTTTAAATTTGCTATATTTACTAACGTCGATCTTCTGAACCAGAAGGGATGGTGACTGAGGGTCACCTCTCGAGTGCAAAGGGTTAAAACGCAGACGTGTCATACTTTAAACTTTTCCCGAACACTATAGCCTTATTCTTTACTATTATAGGTCCCCTATCTTCTTTCATCTCCATAACCTGCTTCCACAGAGATATGGGATATAAATAAAAATAATTTGTACGCATATTAGGACATACTCAATTACATATAACTCCCCACCAATTTACTTATTTTTATATAATTAAAAATAATTTCGAGGCATCTCGCGACATACCCAATTACGTGAAATTAGAAAGGAATAGAAAAGGAAAAATTAGAACAGGTTTCCCACCGCGTACCCCAATTTTCCAAGCACCGGAAGGGTTAAACGACACGCGTCTTCACCGGAAGAGCTTGACAGCGGGCCAATACAGCAAAGCGCGGCTTCCCTTTGTTCTCCGCGGCGCGAATCGGAATTTGCACAGTGCCGCGGCGCAATCTCGAAAGTTCGAGATCCTTTTACCCCCCACTCCGGCCGCCCCAGCCCCCCGGCGTCCGTTTCGCCGCCCTTCGGTCGGGTCGAGCTCTTTGCAAATAATGTATAGGAATTGCGAGGCTCATCTACATAAGTAATACCGCGTTAAGGAAAGCACCAAAGGCGCCTCCTCGGAACGCGATGATGGCGGCGGCGACGGCGACGGCGGCGGTGGATGCCGGATGAAACGAAGAAGAAGAGGAGGAAGAAAGTGGCGGGAGAGGGCCAAAGGGTTCCTCTCGCATTAATTGTGCCGAGGAGAGATAAGGAACACAATGTTTGTTAACTTCCACGAGATGTATAAGACGACTAAAGCGATCCGCTTTGTGGCGGCTCGTTTTCCTCTGTTGAAATGCGCGCCTAGGGGCGGCCTGGAGGGGGCCGGAGGGCCGGGCAGGGGAACAAAGAAGAGATTAACGGACGATCGATAATTATTATGCGAATTTCTTGCCCCGGTCCCGGGCCCTCCGCTCGCTTCCTCATTTATCGCCCGTATCGAACTTTAATTGCGAGTCCCGTTGCTTGGTTATTAATCGGACGAATTCTTCCTGGGCTCTCGCATTCCCAGCGAAGGGCCCCTAATAGCCGGCAGTTCGTGAGTTTTAGCAAGCTTCGCGGCGCCAGGACGAGTCTCGCGTCGTAAATTTAACCGCGCTTTTTATCGCCTGTCATTTTGTTTCAGACCTTATCGTCGGTACCAGGGAGGAGTCGAGGTGTCTCGAGGAGCATCTTTGCGAGTTCTACTCCGCTAAAATTTGGAACAGCAAATAGATATAAATTGGTCTCAGCATTTTTGAAAATTTCTCGACGGTGTCAAGAATAGAGCAACCGAGGCGTTACATTGACAGGGGGTTCGTACGTCGAAATTCCATACTTAGAAAATCGTAAAAGAGATATTATTTAATGGAAAGTCCTCGATAATTGAAACAGGATTGTTCGAAGCTGCAAGGTGTGTTGAACCTTCTGAAAATGGAAACCATAATTCGACGATGATTCGTGTCCTTTTCAGGACTCAAGTGACTTAAAAAATTGCTTCGCGTGTCACTGTTTGACGAATCAGGCAAAATCGAGACGATTTCCTTATGCATCCACGCGTTCATCGCGAGAAATAAAACTCCTCTCTGCCAGAGCTCGGGGGTAGCTAAAGACCAGCCCTGGTGAAGAGAGGAAAAATCACTCTGAACGGAAGGAATCGGAATGCCTGAATCCCTTCGAATCCCTTCCGTAGGACACCCGTCACGGCTGAATTACCAATTAATCAATTCGCGATTCTTCCTGCGTCCTCTTTATAAAAAGTGAACGAGCTCCCGACACGAGAGGCGCACGCTTCCATCCGCGACGAGCCCTCGATTTTCCTACTTCGTGATCACGCGACATCGTCGTCGTCTGGTCGTAAAGTCACGTGAAATTGGCCAGCATTGGAGGGAAAAACTCTTTGTGAAATCGTCACGCCCGTGAATCATCATCCTCCATCTCCTGTCACGCTGTTAACCGAGCGACGATGATGTCTCGTGTTAAGGGGTTGCTAAAGAGGGAGCAGAACGGGACGAGGAGAGAAGGAGAAGGAGACACTGTCGAGGGGTGTCGAGAAGCGAGGGGCGAGTGGATAGAGAAGGAAAGGGAGTGTACCCCCTATTTATATTCTGGCTCACCCTCCTCATCAACGGCGTTCATCTTTCCTATTAAAGTAGTAATTTAGCAGGAAATTAAGCTACGCACTCGCTTCTCGCGGCGTGGCACTTGCTTCATTCTGCGACACCCTCTCGCTTTCTACTCCATCCCTCTCTTTCACTCTCTCTCTTTCTCTCTCCTGCTTTATCTTACGCTCGGTGCAGATCGATTTTAGTCGATGACAGACACGTTCTCTTTCCAGTTTTCCAGCCTGTCTTCCGTCCCGCTCGCGCCTTGTCCTTCGGCCACCTCTTCTCTTCCTTTATCTGCCTCAATCGGTTTTCCCGGCTTTATGACCGAGTCCTTCTTGCCTCTTCTACCTACACCTTTCAGACTACTTAATTGTACCTATCCCCGAGATCGTGGAAAATTTATGGCGCCCGGAAAGGAGCGACTTTCTTCTAATTCTCGATTTTAATAGCATCGAGGGTGGAAGGCTGCGCGAGGCTGCATGATTACACGTTGCCCGGTTTCTTCTCCTCTTGTAATTCGCGTTTAACGTCGATGAAGCGATTTATTACGAATTAAACGTAGTCATTATGGTCTCCGTCGGTTGAGGAACTGGCCGCTTCTGTGGAGCCCATGCTCCATCGATCATGCCTGTCTAAGAATAGATCACTGGTTATGCACATAGTATAACCTGTACTCGTGACAATAACAGGTGTGAGCATCCTGCAACCTGCAACTGAGACCTCTAAACGCCGACGTGGAAACTTTTAAACCGACTATACGGGTGGCGACGAGTGTTCCTCGAATACCGGTGAAAGATCTCGTAATATTGTCCAAGTACCTGCATAGCGATGCTCTCGGGAGACGTTACATTGCACATTACGTGTCATTAAAACCTCTCCGCGACGCTTCTTATGCTGGTACGGAGTATATTTACGCCGAGTAATACCCGAAGATTAGACTCGGAAAGAGCCGAAACGACGTAGGAAGTTTTTTAAATTATTTCTCCAGCGTGGAAGCCACGAATTTGCAAAGAGCGGATAAATTTTTCAGAACGCGAGTCCTCTCGGAATAAAATAAATTACAATAGCCGGAAGAAGAGCGTTCTTCGGAGATCTTTGACTCGTGCACAATGGCATTTGGCGTTGCGATTAATATTTCAAAAAATATTCGCCGACGATCGGTGCACGGCAACGATAACCAAACCTTAACTGCTGGCAATTGAATCGCATTACGGATATGACAGACGATACGCGTTCAATTCTAGATCGAGGTCTCTTAAATCCTTCCCGGTGTTTATTAATAGTCGATCGGGAACGATGATAACCGAAGCTGGTGGATAAGAGGTTATCAGACTGCCTCACCAATAAATCAACCGCTACTGGAATATTTATGAATCGAACGTATCGAGACGAGTGTGTACGCCTTCTAGTATTACCCGCAATTAAGCCTCGCGCTTTAATCATTTATGTAAACGTCGAAACGTCGGGGATACACGCGTATCGATAACTCGAGCGACGACGACCGCCCTCTGAAGGATCTGATAAAAAAATCTCAAAGTGCTCGCCGATGGTTGGAAAACCACGGAACGCAGCCGCCGGTTCAACCCCCGTCCCTTTAATTCTCCTCGCTTTACCCCGATCGACACCGATTACGTTATTCCAGAATTTCGTATCGATCGTTCATTATCGTTGTGGGAATAAACGATGGCCAGCACACGGGCTGACTGTAAAGAATATTTTAATTGCCGCTCGACTCGTGAATTTCGTGCTCATATTCGACGTTCGACTGATTTAAGCCGCACAGCAGAGGGGTTGCTAGCATTCAGTGAGACAAAGAACAAAGAAGCGTGCAGGGACGAAAGGGTGGGGGGTTGGGAACGGTCGGGTGGATGCACAGGGTGGGTTGATCCTCGTATGAAGGGCTGTCAAAAACCTAATGAGAGGTGTGACTGCACATGTTCACCAGCCTCTCCCGTGATTACTCAGATTTTTTGAGAGAAATTAAAATTCAAAGACGTGACTCATCCGGCGTACAAATTGAAATATTCTTGGCAACCGGGGGTTAGCTTCCACCCCGTTACCGGGCTGATTGTTATATCGATATTTCTCGCGGTCGGTGAGCCGTTTCATTGGCGAAATAAAATCGTACAATTGGCCACGGTGTGTATTAAAGTTATGGATTATCGAAGACTCGGTATTCTAGTGGTGGACGAAGCAGAGGGGATGGGGGGCGGGGAGGGGGGAAGGATATTCTGTCGGGTGAAATTCGGAAAAATTGAACAGGTACTATCCGTTACCAAGACAAGGAATCGATTAAAACCGGCGCTGAGTTTTGGTTGTTTTCACAGATATGAAATTGAACGACGATTTCGCGGAAAAATTAAACATCGGAAGGAAATTTCATAACCGGCGTAGAATTTCGCGGAAACCCGAGAAACGTTGCGCGAGAGCTCGACTGCGAATGCTTCAAAAGCTGGCGATACTCGTGCTTATCGCACAGAATACAGGGAAATCGTCACAGGAACGACGATACTTGCGAAACTGGACTAATCTCGCGGATAAAAATAATCCGAAAATTGGAAGAGAAAGAAGAAACCGAATTAATTTCACGCGGTGGAACAAAATTTCGACGTCTACGTCAGTGACCGAAATTATAATAATAAGACGAGCCACTCGTTTCGTGAACTCGTTTGGACTCTGCCTAAAAACGAGAGCGAAAGTCGAAAGTCCGCGGTGACAAAAGAGGAGAACATTCACACGGTGGTGGATCGGCGTGTCCCAAGGCCTGGAAATATCGCGTTCGTGGTCGGATCCACGAAATCAACGGGTCCTATTTTAAATCACAGCACGCCACGCGCCGTGGGGTGTATAGTCGGAAGACACAGGCGCAAAGGAGCGGTAGGGAAACACCGTGACGGGCGGAGGGGCCGGAGGGTTGGTTCACCCCATAAAACAATGCTCCCACATCTGTCAGCCTCTTCTACTTCCTCTCCCCTGCGAGCCGCCCCTTCAAGTCCCTAATTATACCGCCCCCTTCGCCCCCCGCGCGGCCAACGCCGCCATCCTGTGCGTCTGCATTATGCGTCCGGACCACTTGGGCACGCACGGGGCAAAGGGGAGATGCCCTTGTGAAACGAGAGCGAACAACGGTCAAGACGCGAATCTAAACTTTTTTCATGACATTTCCAAAGCCCGTCAGCCGTCGTCGCGAGGAAGTGGTGAAAAAGAAGAGAGGAAAAGGGGCGCGGAGACGCCCCTCGAGACGGCCGAGGGTGGAAGATGCGCCGAGTTTTAGACAATGCCAGAAACGAGCCACAGATTTCCCTGCTACACCCTTGCTCAACGATGGAACAGCGTGTTTTCGTAAATTCGATCGGTTGCGTTCTTTCGGGGTCGGAGTTCGATTGGACGTAACTCGATTGTCACGCGTGACAGATGGTTCGCGATTAGAGTACCAGGATGGGAAGTAATTGGGCGTGGAGGGGTGGTTCCAGTGGCGGGAAGTAAGTCCAAGGTGATTTATAAAATGGAATTGAATTATTCCTTCCTTTTCTTCATTTTCTTTTCCTTTTTTCTGTGGAAGGGAGAAGGCGGAACCGTGACCGAGAAAGAGAAGACGAAGATGATTTCAAACGTTTTCAGCGTGCTACCTCCTTTGATATTATATTCGCCTAATACGAAATTATAAATCTAACGATAATGAAAATGATAATGATATCACACAAACGTATTTGATCGCAATAATTACACTGATGATGGTGTGACGCCGAATCTGACGATGATGGCATTGATATTATCGTGACGAATATGACGATGATGATTAATTACGATGGCGATGATGATATTTCAGTTTTTGGATTTTGGCGAAGAGTTCATCAGCCGTGGAATAGACTAAAGTATCATAGAAACGGATAATCATTGTACAAGTCAGGAATGACTATTTACGAAAAATTAAGGGTATATATAATTACTTTTCGAAACTTTAAACTAGTTTTCTTCGAAACAACATTTTCAAAAACAGTATGCAAGATATTTCGAGATCTAATCAACCGATTGTTTTGAAACTTCGTGGACATCTTCATCCCTAAAATAGTAAATCCGAACGATGACGTCGCAATACTAAATCAAGGACATTTTTAAAATAATTTCACGCTGCATTCTATAGTGGTATAAAATACAGTGGAACACTAGGGTTTCAAGAAATGGACTCTCAGAATAACAGCACGTGCATACGTCACGGTAGCAGATGTCGCTAGAATCGTATAACACGCAAGAGCGGGAGATTAGAACTCTCCAACATATAATTTACAACATGCTGAAATAAATTACAAAAGCATAGATCAATTACGCGTTTACTTCTTCTTTCTTCGTCCATTAAAACACCACTGTTTCCAAACTCGTCAAAGAGTCTTGCCTCCATTACCAATCGAAAGGGGCAACATTAAAGGCGCTTCTTCACGCAACGATACTCGCAACGATTCGCCAGTGGGAGAAATAAAACTGACGAGAATCGAATTACCGGTACTTTTTCGAGCACCGCAACTTGTGAATTGGAGCACCTCGCGTGTATCAAAGATCGGTGAAATCGAGACTTAATCAACGGAACCCATACACGCTTTCGAAAAATCGATCTTTTGGAAAAACGAAGACTGCCGGGGAAACGAGTAATTTCTCTGGCGCAATTTTCGTGCATATTTCTTCCACTTTTCTCTCTGTTTCCATCCGGGAAAAAGGGTGTAGAAGGCGCGATTCTTCTCGGTGCCGTACGAAAATTAATTTCGCCCCGTTCTCGTACGACCTCGCATCGACACCGAATCGAGGAGTCGTCGAATCAATGAAAATTTCCAACTCGAAATAGTTTCTCGACCAACCATTCCCATTTCCACCCTCCCTCTCTCTCTCTCTCTTTCTCTCTCACACACTCTCAACCGAAAGACCGTGCGTTGTCGAGGCTGGTGAAAGCAGGGGTTGAATATTACGAATTCATCGGCGGCGCGTATCGCGCAAGATGGCAACGCTTAGGCGCAGAATTACAAATCGATCGAATCGAAGGGGTTCACCGGGGTTCTGCGCGGCGAAATTAACATCGTGTTTTTAATACCGGGGATAATTGTAAGGGTGGAATTATACCGAGGGCTGTGCTCGTTGCCCGGGTTCTCGTTGCGTAGTCGCGCAGCGGCTCTCACCCTCGTTCGTTCGATGATCGATCAGCGGGATTCTTGGCGGGAAATTAACATAGACTGGTACTGGCATAGCTCGTTCGTCTAAACATTCGCGAGATCACGGTTCGAGTATAATTGCATAGAATCAGCGGTGGAACGATGACACGCGAGTCGAGATCCACTCGAATGATTACACGCATTGCGAGAGTCAACGCATTCGTGAAATAAAATCCAGTTCGGAACAATTGACACCGGAACGACTCCGTCGTTCCTCCATTTCCCTGTGAAACTCGTGCCACTCTCTTTCTCTCTCTCTCCCTCTCTCTCTCTCTCTCTGTGACTCTTCGTTCTACTCCAGCCCGTGCACCGCGCGCTTTCACCCCTTTCGAAGCACCACTGCTGCCGTATTCTAAGGTGACTCACGACCACTCAGCGGTTCAACTGCGCGTGAACCCTCGATTCAACAGCTCAACCGTGCTCGTTACGTGAACCGCGAAAATCAGTTCCACTATTGCGGGCTCGATACGTCGCTGCGATGGATCACCGCCGTTTGATAAGTCCGATTCGATGACTTTCTTTCCGCGCAACGAAATCCCGTCTCGTTCACCCACCCGGCTCTGTCTGTCTCGCTCCACCACCCTCTCTCCCTCTCGCTCTCTTTTTTTTTCCAGCCGTATCCCAACGATAACAACGCGTCGCAGCGTTCCTCGACGTAGTATTTTAGCCAGAATTAATCTGCAATTTTATTTACTATGGATCTCGAAAATAACGTTTTTTCTCCCGGTGGCATGCGAATGAACGAGCTATAAATATCTGGTGACATTACTCGGATCATCCCCCGCCCGGTCCACGGCGGATCTATCGAAAAGGATTATTACGGGATCCAGTTTGCGACGCGGGACCGGCGGGGCGGGGGTGGCGCGAACGCGCGAAAAGGAAAAACGAAAATTGGGAAAAAGTAGGCAACAAGGGGACCCCGTGGGAGGGGGTGGCACGGTCGAGGAAGAGGGAACTTTCCTGCCGGGAAACCGGAGGAAAAGGACGGTAGAGAAAAACGGACAGAGAGAGAGAGAGAGAGAGAGAGAAAGAAGAAGGGAGGAAAAACGAAAGGAAGAAATCCGTGTATGTACCGAGGGTAGTAGCGAGCCGGCAATCGAATTCGTAATAATAACAAACGGAGTCTAAAGTGTTCCTGGGTTTTCGGCCTCTGTATGCCCGGCCGGGGTTCGAAACTGCGGCAGCGACAGTCAATGTAAGCCCCGCTGTACTCGTACATTCGTTAGGTTGCGGGCTTCAGATTAAGGGGTATGGGCATAAAAAGGGGGTGATCGGTGGAGGGGGTAGTAAATGTAAAAATATTGCTGAATCGGTGCAGATAACGGTTTCATATGGGGGCTCTCTCTGCTCTTCTGCCTCGGCCCAACCCCCGGCAGACCCACCCCAATTCCGTCCCTCTTTTTCCCTCTCGCGGCCGGCCCTGATACGGGACTTGCTTTGAAAAAAATGTATCTCGACTCCGGGCGTAGCGATACGAAAACGTTTTGCATTTCAGCGAACACGATGGCGAGGCGTGCTCGTTTCGCTG
Source organism: Eufriesea mexicana (assembly GCF_001483705.2). Lineage (NCBI taxonomy): Eukaryota > Metazoa > Arthropoda > Insecta > Hymenoptera > Apidae > Eufriesea > Eufriesea mexicana. The sequence continues at coordinate 877,143 of NW_016908664.1, read as the reverse complement.
GTAACGAATCAAACGAATAACTTTCGACGCGCGCGAATCGTCCCGCGAAATTACCGTAGTTCCGTGTAAAACGTCCGTATAATATAGACGCGAAACAGTGCAGGCCAGTCGGTGTGTTCCGCACCTGGATTTCCCGACGCGCCGCGTCGCCGCTGCGTACGACGGCTCGGGCGCCAGAGAGGAGAGAGCGTCGCGTTGGATCGCGTCGTTGGATCGACGGAAACGATTCTTATCGATCGCTCGGCCAGGGTAACAAGATTCCGCATGCAGATCGCCGCGAATTTCTCTTTCGCGCCCTCCAGCCCGGTTGCGATTAATATTTACCCGTGACGAAAGAGCGTTCTCTCCTTCGTGCCTGGTCCTCCCAGCGACTCGAATGAATTAAATATTATTCGTTACCATAGCTTGTTGTTTTTCAACGAGCGTCTCGCTCGTCGCGATTAAAAACCTTTTCAGATTTTAATCGAAGAAAAATATTCCCTATCAATTGAACGCCGCCCGATCGATCAATAACGAAAAATATTTTCACCCCGTTCCTCTCTTCTTCCAGGCCGGCCTACGGGCTGGTTCTCCAAGTTTCCGATTCGCCGAGAGGACCCTTCGATCGTCCTTAAACCATCTGCCAAAGGAAATTTTTCCCTATTCCAGTATTTATACTCGGTGCAAGCCAAGTTATTTTTTAAAATAATTAACACCGGTTTTTCTTTTTAATTTTTGCTGCCAAGATGTCATACGAATCCCGTAACTTTGACGTTTAAATCTCTCATCGTCGGCGAAACGTTTGTTTCATTTTGCCAAAGTTGACATGTCAGAAATGACAGGCGATTTCGAAGCCGAAGAGGGTAGTCGTATCGAAGAGTCACGCGTCGAGGTATCGACGAAAGCAGCGACGAATCGACACGGTAATAAGAGCTTATGAATAATAAACCTCTCGACGGGTCACGCTTCCCCGGCCTTGCTAGCGATTATTTTGTAGCGGCGCACAAATTAAACTTCCGGCCATTAGAGGATTGATCCAGCTCGGAATGGAATGTAATATCACGAAAGGTAGCTGCTGCCGGAGAACCGGGAAGACGCCGCGGACAGGGAGAGGGCAAAGAGAGCGCTACAGGATCTTAATTATAATTCTTGGCCGCAAAGTTCCAGCGAAAGCCTCGCAAATGAGGTCGGCGCCCGTCTGACACAAACGGTATCGTGCACGACCGCGGAAAACCTGACATCGACTTCGCTCCACAGGCGTGACCGTAGCTTTACTGTGGGAACGCGCCGGGTACCAGAACCCAGCGAATCATTTTAGACCTCTGTGATCGATCCCTCCGGCAAAAACTCGCTTTACGACCCACATCGTCTCTGTTTTCCTTCGGTTTTCTAACGCGGATTAACGCGTTAGGAACGCGGTAGCTCGAGCACATCGTAGTTGAATAAATTTATGACCCTTTGTATAGATATCTGCTAGGCGAAGTTTCGATACTCGGGTCTGGAGTGATGTGCTGGCTCAATATGACAAAAATTGCAGAAATCTTTGCATAACGCAAATTTTATATAGCACGAGTCAATACTGAACTAACTGAAGGTTAAATGACAGTTTTGAAGATTTTTGTTGGAACCGATGATAGAGGTTTAAAGGGTATGAGCCTCTGGTCTGAGACATCTGGAAGTTATCACTTTTCTGGAGTCGATGATCCATAAAAATGTAAAATAATTAAACGAAGTAAAAATAATAATAAAATAATTAATGGTAAAATAAAATGTAATGAAAAAAGTTGCCGTTGGTTTTCCAGAATTTTACTGGGGTCCGTCAGTCTAGTCCCAAAACTGAGGCCAAAGTTGCATCTATTTAGTAATAAGTTATATATATATACTGTTTTGTGCAAATCACTATCACTGCACGCGTGATTCCAGTAACATATTCTGGAATAAAGAGAATTAAAAATTTAAAGCGTTCTTATTAACACTTTCAATTTTATTTTTATTTATTTATTTATTTTTGTATAATATACGCATGAGCAATCTTTCTTATGAGGCTCTCCTCAAACAGTTAAGTAAAATTTCTTTTATTATGGGGTACGAGAGAAGTTCGTGCAAGTTAGTCGTCGAGAGAGAGAGAGAGAGTTCTGAGAAGACAGTTGTACAGTAACAGTTTTTGAGTGAAAGTCTAGTGAGAGGTCTTGAGAACATCGTGACCGATAGAGTTTCGGTAAACCACTGATATCTTTTATTATCGTCATTAAACAAGCGTATATACCTTCTCAAACCTCTAAATCACTATCTACAGGGGATTTAATCAAGAATAATTCCTACATTATTGCCAGGTACAGAATATAAACGTCGAATTACGTTTAGTATTCCAAAAGCAGACACGCAGTGCTCAGCAGCACCAAAACATACGAATTGCTCGCATTTATTCGCACAGGCATAGGTTTCATTTTATATTCGAAAATACCGAATAGCATACGCGACATTTTGATCTATAATTTACTCGAAAGACGACTCCTCGTTTATTATAAATCGCACCAATTAATTCGTCTATCGCGGAGAAAATAAAAACTCGAAAATTCGTGCAAGATTTCGATCTAAGAGAAGTGGAATTACCGTGAACGAAACCGAAGGTAAGACGCGTCGGAGGCTCGACGGAGTGGTTCAGTGGCCTTGGAAGGCAGTAATCTTCGGGCCGAGCGATAGTTGGTCCACTGGATGAAAATGGCGGCGGTGGGGGAGACAGCGGGAGCCGCGTAAAGGTATGCGAGCAAGCCCCCATTGCTATTCAAAACGTAAAAACCATTTAAAAATGTAATACCCGGCAACCGGGGAAAAAAGTGCGCGCGTGATCCAACGTGTGACTTTGTAAGTAAAATATACTGCCCGGCCGGGGAAGCCTCGGTCAAATAATCATGATTTATCGGCGTAAGGAATTTTCGTCGGGCGTAAAAAAAATGCTTTTTCAAACCGGCCACCCCTCTGCGTTGCTCGCCGCGTTTTCGAATCGGCCTGGATAATGAGCGGCGCGGGATGATTAAGAGGAATGTCGATTTTTATGGTGTATCGAAGCCCGCTCCCTGCCGCCTCGTTTTTTCCATACAGGCTTTTCATGAATACGACGCGCGATATGCAAATGCCAGATAAATTACGGATAATCGAAAGGCAAAAGGAAAATCTCCCCCGTTTATCCCGGCCGTGTATTCCGGGAAATTTAGTAAAATTCGTTTTTCGGTATTGACTAATTTTTCTCCCACGATGCGCCTCCATTACGCGTGCGTTTTCTACGGAGACGGAGAGCAACACGGGGCAGGACGGTGAGACGATACAGCTGTTGGCGAATAATAATAAAAGCGATAATAAAAGACAGCGCGGATATCACGCTGGAAAAGATAAAGAGCGAACGGTGGAAACCGATGAAAAGATAAATCGACAAACGTCCACCCTGTGACGATTCTCCGCTCATTTTCATCTCGCCACCGATTTATTCTATCCACTTTCTCATTTTTTGTCAATTAAACAGCCCGATTCTTGTACGTATATCCGGCGGAATTCCAGACACCACGGTGTCCATCGATAGCCACGCGGTGTAGACAGATCACGGCGACAAATTACTTCCCGCCGATTCGATATTCAGAAAAACTACCCTAACTACGGCACATCCGCGGCGTACCGGGGCGAATTGAATCGTGTAAATTTTTCCCGGCCAGCGTGGTCGCTCGCGTATCGGTTTCGCTTCGGGCCTGGTCACTAAAAATCGTTATCCAGTTTCGGTCAGACGAAGATTGAGACCGGCGAAAGAACGTGTACCGGTCGAATTAAAATCGTAAGCGACCGCAACCGCATATTGACCTCATAAAGTTGCACGGTGCAAAAAACGGTGATGTCCCGGAAAAGAATTACTCTTTCCTACGGCACGGAAAACGCGGCGGGCTCCGCAAGTGGAAGTGCGGTATAACGTTAATTGAATATATCGGATTCCTCGAGAATATCGTGGTTGCGGCGATAGGAAATGGATGGAGAAATAATTGTCGGATACGTGCGGGGAACGTGTCATACTAGTAAAGCCTCGTTTTTGCTGCAATTATATTTGTTGAATTTGATACGGGTTCGATCGAAAGCGGTAATCAATTTCCGCAAGTGTCTCGATATCGTTCTTGCATTCAGCCGGGGGTTCAGCCTTCCATTCCACGGTCTCGTGTACAATAACTAATTTCGGATCGAAGGCCGGCAAAAAAATTATACGGAAGCGTTGTAATGAATTAAAACTGTAAAATTGAAAGATCCCACGGATATATCCGCTTCCCTGCCGCGGAGCCCTCGCCGTTCAAAAATCCTTCGCGGCTCCCGAGCTGGCAAATTTTCTCCACGCTGCGCGATAACGTATCGAATTTATCGCAGCTCGAGGGATTAAATTCGAGACGAACTCGCGAATCGCGTATCGTTCCGCGGAAATCGGTAAATCGCGTCGAATAATCGCGAGGGGGTTCTAACCTTCGCTCAAGGTCGAATCGCGCATAGCTCGTGGGCGATTAGGCTTTCGAGACGGAATAAACGACGAAGAAAGGAGAAATAAAATGGCGGGGAGGGAAGAAAAGATCGAATAAAAATCGGTGTTTCGTAACCGGGTATATAATTTGTTTCGGTGCGCGCTTAAGGACGTTTTAATCGCCGCGATTACCGGCAGCTGCTTTAAATGCGTCTCATTATGAATTTAAGTAAGGCCGCGGTAAATTACGAGGTCCATAACTTTCCAGATTATTTCGCTGGCTGCGATACTGCAGTCCATCAATTTTAATTTTAATGCCTTTCCCTCCGCCTCGTTCCTCCCTGCGCGAGTAAACACTCCTACGTCGACGATGTAGCGTTTTCGCCGTGTAAATCGATACCCGTTTCTTCGAACGTCGTAATATCGCGTGTAATCGGCTCAAAAAGGGCCGATTTCCTCTTTATTTTCGCCTTTTTAATTTCCTTCCTTTCTCCCCCGGCGCTGCTTTTTACCAATTAACGTTGCCGATATTAATATTCGCGAACCATTCCAACGTGGACCGTGTCGTTCGCGAGGACGTAGAATTTTCGAGGATTTATCGTGGTTATTATGAATTATGCAAAGGTGGTACCGGTTCATTATGACGCGAAGAATTCGCCTCGTTCGTGGAACTGTGTTTTATGAAATATTTATCCCGCGCGAGTGAAGGATTTCTAATATATTTTCACCGCAAAAATACCCATCCGCGCCGTACTTCAGGTACTAAGCGTAAATGCGCGATAACGAACGATCAAACGTAAATTATATAAATCGAAATCGGACAAGAAATTACGCGTTTAAAATCATTTTAAAAAATCCCATTTTCGGAGTCTTCCCTACTCGATCGGTATTATCTATTATCCTTATATCTTTGAAACTCGAATTCGCTATCTGCTTATCCTTCCAACCCCTTGCACCCCTTATCACGGCACGAGGATGCAGATCCAGTTGGTTGAAAAAGGAAGGGTCGTGCCTGACTGGCCGATTTTCCCGGAAGCCTGGCACAATGGCGTCCGGTTGACCGTTCGTCGTCACGAGGCAACTTCAGAACTACACTTCTTGATCGCGAGAGTTTGTAGGTATAACTCGAAGCATACACAGGGTTAGAGAAAGCCGGAGAGAGGGAGAGAGAGAAGGAGAGAGAATCGTTGTACCTATCGATCGGTAACTTTATTCCAACTCAGCTAATGGAATCGGGGACGTAATTTGGCTATGTGACATAATGTTAACCAAGCATGCGTATCTTATTGAGTCCGCTGTTTTGCCAGGGGACCCAGTAATGAACCGTAATTACGTAAGCCCAAATATTGCTTTAATTATACATCTCACCAGTCCGCAGGCTTTCAGGATCCGCGTCATGCCAGGCTGACTTTATCGATTGGCCCGGCGTCATTAGTGTCTTTTGTAACGCTCCACGTCAAAGTGATTCCTTTCTTTCACTCGGAAACTAACCGGATCAACGTAATTTATTAACCGTGCTAACAATGCTGCATCGCGAATACCATGGCATCCGTCAGTTAGACCAAGCTTCGTGTTTCCCGCTGTTTGTTCTTCATTTTTGAAAACCGACGATGGTGGTACACGGGCTAATAGGGCGGGACGAGGGGGTCGGGGGGTGGGCGCGAGATGCACGGGATGCGTGGGTGGGAGTGGGATAGGCACTCATTTATTTGAAGGCACGCCAATTGGACCCCGGGATACTCGGCGTTTACCGCGATCGTTAAAATCCGAAAGTTTCGCGCAGCTTCGTGGCGGGACGTTCGAAAAGGGCGGCGGGAAAATAGAAAAAAAAGAAAAAAGGAAAAAAGAAAATGAACGGCCGTGCGAATTACCAGCCGGGGATAATAATTGCATAAAGTAATTCGAGTGTGCGCCAATTTAAAGCGAATTATGTAGGTAAAAAAAGGTTTCATCGAGCCTATTTGCCCGCGGGTGTCGTTATGAAGAAGCGGACGACGACGGTCTTCCAGCCACCAATTAACTTCGGTTAATTGATCGACGACACCAATAATTGAAATCAGCGCGAACGGTACACCCTTGAGGAGCGTTTAAAGCGGTATGGATTTAAATTAATGAACTCCATCGGGCGGAAGGGATTAATAAACGTATTAACGGATGTCGGAGTTATATAAAAGAGGAGAAGCAGAAAGGGATCAATTTTCGACCGAACGGAACCTTGATCGGTGACAAAGTCTCGGTGAGTCTGACGAACCAAGCCAGCCTACGATACTCGAGTATGCAGACGTTGTTTCGCAGCTTACGTATCTGGATTTCCTGGAACGTACCCTTAATTAATGACACCGGAGTCTGGCAGACTTATCCTTTTTCCTGCTCGATTTACCGCGAAATGTTTACCTATTAATGAAAACTGTCGATAAAGATCGTGTCTCGTTTCTATATGACAATTACTGTCACGCTGATTTTTTGAAATACGTAATAACCATGTGTTTGCGATATATTGAATTCATATATTTAGAACCTGGTTACCAGACGTTAGGAGTTGAAATAAATCGCGGATTTATATTTTTAACCAAAATCGACAAATTGATAGAATTAATTATTTAATTCGACAGTATTATAAGTCTGCCTGCAGTGAAAATGAATCGCGGATACTTCATTCAGACCGTGTGGGAGGAAGAAAATCAAGCGGAATGACGGACAGTCATCGTCACAGATTAATATTAAATGTTCCATCGACGATAACTAAAATGAAACAAAAACTCCCGTATTCGAAAAGAATTAAAATAAATTCGGAAAAATATCTTCACGCTCTTTCCAGTCTACGTAGAGAATGGGAAGAAACGCTGATTATAAGATGAATCACGGATACTTCATTCGGATCATTTAGGTGGAGGAAAGAAAATCAAGCGAAATGACGGACAGTTATCGTCACGAATTAATATTAAATGTTTAATCGACGATAATTGAACTAAAACAGAAAATGTCGCATATAAAAAAAAATTAAGACAAATTCGGAAAAATACCTTTACATTTTTCCCAGTCTACGTAGAGAACAGGAAGCAACGCTAATTACAAGATGAATCGCGGATACTTCGTTCGGTCCACGTAGGTGGAGGAAAGAAAATGAAACCGAATGACACTGAAAACAGTCATCGTCACGAATTAAAATTAAATATTTAATCGCCACTGAACCGAACCAAAAAATCATCGAATGTTAAAAGGAATTAAAATAAATTCGAAGGAAACATCAATCACGTATAATCGACGATACCACGGTCCCACAATTTTACAATTTTTTGAAAGAATATTAAAACAAATTAAAAAAAAAAAAAATCATTCTCACGGGAATATTCTTTTGAAGCGACGCCTAGGAGAAGAAAAGCCATAGGGAATTGAAGGCAAGTGGCGTCGACGAATTAACGTCAGCTATTTAATCGACAATACCAATAATTCAAGCCACTGCCGACAACACGTGCTTACGAGAATCAGATTCGCGTTCATCATCAGATATCCGAAATAACAATCTCGGGCACGTACATACACGGCCCTGTCTCCCGGGCGCATATACGACAATCCGTGTAAGTGGCAAATTACCAAACCCAATAGTCGCGCCTGACTCCCGTTCAATAATTAAGTCGGCTGGTGTTACGTAACGTACCTACGCTGTATAATCGTATCTACGATTGAGAGCCGTTCGTGTGTAATTCGATATGATTATTCATTGGGACAGGTGAATGCGACGGTAATTCCGCGGTGATTAAAATAATCGGCACCCGTGACCGTGCAGCAGCATCGCATTTCTGTTAGCCGCCTGATAATAAACGCTTTCATCCGTCCACGCGAATCAGCCCGATTTCGTGCAAAACCTGTCCCTCGTAGCCGATGCTTTTCGCTAAGTGACCATCCACCTCGTCTTCCTCCGATCCTTCAATTACGAATTTTCACCGCTGCCACGTGGCCCCGGCTCGTTTCCACTTTCTCACGCGTCTAAGAGAGAGAATTTGCTTACCGTTTTAATCGCCCGCGAGCGATACCTCGGTCGAGCGGATATTTCGTGGGAGAGCTTATCTAATTAAATCGCCTTTCCAGATATTCCGAGCTGAAACATTCTTTCGTCCGCGAAACTATCATACGTGATACGAGAAGATAGAGGCTACACGTGGATATGATATTTCCTTAAATTAATCGACGGTACCTGTGTAGTAAAATATTAAATATTAAAATAAACTCTACATCCCAACGATGTGGGGGCGATCTCTTCCCCTGGGATTTGTCTTTTGTCCCCCGTTTTCTGGTGACGCCTTTGACCCGCGTGCCCCTAATTTTGTTCGCCTTTTACTAATGGCGGCGATGCAGGTTCAACAGCTTTAGTGAGATCGACTTAACCGTACGAGTACCTACCAACAAGCGCTATTGCGACGATTGGGATTTTTGAAATAAATTAAACAAGCGCTATCGCGCCGTTTGGATCTCTTCGCACTCGATTAAGGCAAGCGTTATCGCGCTGTTCAGGGTTTCTGGACCGTGTTCCTCCGAAAGTTTCAAGCGCTGCTTGGGACTCAAACGGTTAAGGAGAACTGCTTTTAAATAACGGGGTCCATGGAAACATCGAACAAATAGGCTAGTACTAACCATTTGCTAATTGAATAAACATCTGTACAGTTTTTCCAAAGTTTCCTCTAGCTACTGTCTCTTTGCATTGTAACCCCTATCACTCCTTATAGATTAGGATAACGAGAAGTGACGAGAGAACAGGAAAACTCTCTGTGTCGAGAAATACCTTCTGTCAAAGAAGCTTCCTTGATTTTTATTTACACTGTTGCACTGAAAATTGGAAATTTAGGCGACGAGTATTTCCCGACTGTTTCTTATCGTTATTATTTATTTATTCGTTAAACGGGTTAACCTCCTAGTATATAAATCGACGTATTATAGTAGGAAACGCTTAAAGCTAATAAAGAACGAGAAGATAGCAAGTGACTCACGCTAGATATTTAAATTCTCAATTACGTGATTAACGCGATCAGCTGCCAGTAGGAAAGAGTTATTTTTTAATCGGGGCTCATCTGAATTTAATATTTTTTACTCTAATTAAAATTGCAAATTATTTATGGAATATCCCGGAAGAAAATGGAAGAACAAACGAGTGGTATTTCGAGCCTTTATACTTGTGATTTATTTTATAAATTTGGTAATTTCCTCGGACTATATAGAGCATGAGAAGTTACCGGAACGGCGTGGAAAAGAAAGTTGGAACTTTTTAGCCGAGTTCGAACGAGAAGGAGGAAGAATGGCACGGTAAACCGTTGCGATCTTCTACATCTGCGAGAGAGCATTTCCTAATGGCGTTTGCAGAAGTAACGACTGTTGCTCGGTTTAATCACGGGGCAAACGGTTAGCCGGGCCGAAAACTGTAATACAGACATTCGCCGCATTATGCTAATAGCTGAATCCATCCGGCCGAGTTTATCGTCGGATCGGAACGATCTCGGCAATTTTCGTGGCAAAATTTCACGACGCCATGGACGGTTGCGTGGGAAGCGATCTCGGGAAGCAACGACGCGTTCGTTATCGCGCGATCGTTAACGCAACATCTCAAAAGAAATCCCATACGCACCCTCGTCCTCGAAAACGAACCGCGAATAAAATAAAAAAGAAAAGAGCAAAAAAAAAGAAGAAAAAGAAAAATGGGGAAAAAGGAAACACAGATAAAAATGAACGAAAGAACCATTAACGAACGATAATCCAATTACCCAAATTTCCTTGTTCCCTTTACCAAGCTACACCGCGCAACCCTTCAAATTCTCGTCGAACGCGATGGAAAATAAAAGGTAGCACGCACGATGGAGACAACAACCTTTAACCATCCCCTGGAACGAGGCTCCAGCCCCCCAAAGTCGTCGTTCGTCGTCGTTCGCGATCTCGTCGATCGAGCATGATCAGCCCTCGCCAGCGACTAAGTGGAAAGTAACTGTATCGTCGGGGCGCGAGGGGTGGATCGGTGGCCTCGGCAAAGAGTCGGAGGAAACGCGTTTCTCCTGTCGCGTAATTCGATAAACGAGTGCGTCGATGGTCGTCGGTCCTCGATCATCGTCGTCGTCGTCGTCGTCGTAGTCGTCAACGATGGGAGGGTCGTCGGAAGCCGGAGTCAGCGCGAGGCTTGCAGCGGCGTGCAATTGGCATCGATACTTTCGATAGGTCGACGCGTGCATCGAGTCAGATCCGGTTCGTTTCCCCGAGTGCTCTACGATGCTACACGCTTCGACGGAGGACACGTAAGAGCGGAAGAGGGAAAG
>NW_016908664.1:861086-866343 GCF_001483705.2 Eufriesea mexicana | reverse complement strand
GAGAGAGAGAGAGAGAGTGAGGGAGAGAGAGGCTCGAGGGGTTAGAGAGGGGCGAGAGAATTAGGGGGAGGGAGGAGAAAGAGAGAACCGGTGGCGAGAGACGAGGCGAAAGGGAGGAAGGTTAGCTGCTGTAATTAGTGAGAACGTATCGTAATTAGAGAAAATGCCACGTTTAATTGCTAATTGAGTTTCTGGCTGATGCGAGATCTAATTTTAATCACCTAATTACGTGACTACAGGCTGCGGGCTACGGACAGCCACCACCCTCTCTGCCTCCTGCGAGTGTGCATGGCTACCGGTGTGCCTGCTCTGTGGGCGTATAAGTACTCGTCTAGTCGAATTGTAACGGGTGATACGCTGCCCCGGCAGCGTTGCTTAAACACCGGAACGTTTCGCGGAACGCGGCCGGAAACTCCCGTCTCGTAAACTCTTCCCGGGGATCGACGGGGATCCACGGGGATCGTGCGCCACCACGATGGACACTGCATCCTTCGCAGTTTCTCTTTCCTCGCTCCGCCTAGATTTTATATCGCCCCCGGATTACAAATTCTGGGTCACCCGATTTACCGTCACGATCATTCCCAAAGTGTCCCCTTTAAATCCGATTACACTATCGCGGTCAAATTTTCATCCTTTAATTAACCGTATACAACCATATCTCGGTTTTCGAGATCTTGAAGATCGCATTCGTTCGTCTCCATATTTACCCCAGTCGAAGATGACCCCGTCGCTCCTCGTGTACCCTATAATTACGTACTTCTGATCGAAATGTAATTTTTCTCCATAAATGGATCAGTGGACTCGGGATAAGTGGATTCGAATATTCGAGGAATTCGAAAAATGATTCATTTAATCGCTAAGTAACAATGCCACTATACGCACAGTTGACCAAAGTTATCTGAAGCATAGACTAAGCGCGTTCTTCCCCTATTTTTCGCTTGCCTACGTCCGAGTCGAAGACGCGTGGATTATTAATGAAATGCGAAATCGATGAGAAATAGGGGCTATTTCGAGAGACAGTGGTAGAAACGAAATCATGAGCGTATCAGTCGGCCCTTTTCTGCGCCGAGACACACGGTATACTCGGTCGTAACTTCCAGCCACCTTCGTTCGTACGTGTACGTAGGTTTGAAGCGAATACAGGGAAATGTGGTTAGAAATTACATGCCTGCCGCTTATATACAGAGCACCGAGCGTGGAACACGGGGCTCTTATTAACGCGTGTATTAGCTATGCCGACTCACCCTTCTAATCTATATCCAACCCCGTGCCACGCGATTATTGGTTTCACGCGAGGACGGCTATCTACATTATGCCTACAGGGTGACGCTAATTTTGGAAATGCGTATGTTTCTAATCGCTGGATTCGAGACACCGTTTATAAATAGCCCCCGTTCCGCAGCCAGCGTGATAAGCGGCCAACGAAACGATCGATTCTGTCGATCGATGTCCACGATTATTTATGGCATACTAAAACCTCCATTCGATATTCGCGGTATCGATATGGCGCCCCTGTCTTTTATTATTATTCATCGTTAACGAAGTAAAATGCTTCGATATCATTAAATACCGCCTGTTGGGTTACCTAGGCGCGATAACGAAGCGGGATTAGTGACCCCGCGATAATTTCGAATACTTCATTTCTTTCGAAATTTTTCCCGCAAAATCGAACGGAAATGAAGGGGGAGGAAAGAAAAGCTTGCGAATGGAAGAAAATTTAGAATCGACTTTAACTCTTTGCACTCGGTGATTTTTTCATTCCAGAAAAATAGTAGTTCTGCCATATTTTCTGCCATAAGGTCGACGATATTCTTAAATCGGTAAATAAGAAATCGTATGCAAATTAAGACGTAGAATTATTTTACTTCGATATTCCACGCATCGTTGGATAATTGTAAATTTAATATATTAATTAACGTCCATCTTTTTGAAAATGGAATCTTTTAAAGAATCTGTTTAAATGGTGACTGAGAGGCACCTCTCGAGTGCAAAGTATTCGAGACAAGGTTAAATTTTAGCCCCTGAAAAACATTTATTTATTTATTTATTTGTAAACAGACTGGAAGCCCTTTATGTATTATACATAATTGTGTAAACATAAAATTTCACGCGATACATAAAAGAAGCAGATGAACAAAGGTTTCATAATTTCTAGAAGACTGTGTATTTGTAAAATTTTAAAGTTATCGCGTAATTGTGGTGTTTCTCGATTGACGTTTCAAATTTTGTAGGGAATCGGAGAGGAAGTCAATGTTTTCAATTAACGCAGGTGTAACTGTTCAGATGCGGTATATCGGATTTCGTTAACCGTATTAGGTTTTGACGAATACTTCGAAGCGATCGAAATTCGAGTAATATGGAAAAATGCGAAACAACGGAGCAATTTATTTTAATGTCGGTAATTATGATCCCATCGACTGTCATCCGTGAAAAACACCGAAACATTAGTTTACCTTAAAAGCCTCCACTTTCCCTCAAACGTTGCCGGTAACGACATTGAAAAATTGCGTTAGAGACGATGAAAGGGAGCGCAGGACACCGGTCGTTCACCGCTGCTACACCCTGCTTTTCGTTTCATTTACAATAAAAATAACATCATTATCGATGTGGCGGTCATAAACGAATCTGAAACCCGGCGAGATTTAATATCGCCTAATCAAATTGCAGCAGACGAATCGCATTAACAAAAGAGCAAGGCACAGACAGAACGAACAGCGTCTGTCCGATTCATTTTTTCACCCTCTGTCGTAATACACAAGCGTGCCTTCCCCTCTCTATAAACTCTCTGCCTCCTATTTTCATGATTCGCTTAAAATACGTGCCAGCGAAATCCTATAAATCAAGAATCACTGATTCGATTTCGACCGAAACTTGGTACCGTGCAATCAACTCCACGGAGTACATAATTATCGGAAATTCGCGGAAAATATTTCGCTGTAATGGAACATAAATAATGCGATACCTTGGAAATAAGATTCCGATATTTTCAAAGCAACGAAATTGCGAGTAATAAAGTAACCTCGTTAAATATTACTCCCCACGTGTGGAGTACAAAATATCGTACAAATTAACCGAAAATAAATAAAGGAAAACACGAAATTGTGTAGCTTCATTACCAAAAATTAGCCTAACTCTTAAAGAATTATATTATAATAAAAATGATCAATGATCTAGCCAAAATAATTACCAGAAGATATGGCAACGAACCTCCACGAGTGTACGAACTAGTCTGGATGCAAGAGGGTTGTAACGGAGCGTAGGAATCGCATGGGGTGCGGTCGGGATAGCCTGAGATGATCGCTAATTTAAGGTTAACCCGTGGTACTCGACTTCTTGCAGCGTGGAGCCGCTTTTTAATGCCGGTCAAGCCGGCAGGAGTCGACGGCTCACAAAGCACAGACAAGCGAGCTTGCCGGAAACAAGGGGCCGGTAATTAAAAATGTCAAAGTAACGGCGGACTAAGAACCCCCGGCGTCGACGTGGCCTGAAGTGGCCATTTGGCCCACCCTACTCGCGATACGGCCTATGGCCAGGCCGTAGACGAAACGACGATTTCAAAGATCGATACCCGGCTACGCGACGGTCAAGTTCCCACGTCGCGACGATCAGAAATTCCCCACGGGGGCCAGAACTAACTTCCGACCGGGCTAATTGCGACCTCGATGACTGACCGATGGGCAAAGAAAAAGACGTCTCGCGGCTGCAAATCCTCCAGCACCCAGTTTTTTCCCCGTCTTTTGTTCTTTCCAAAGACTATCGCTGGATTTCGAGCTACTCCAACGTGTAATTTCGAGTACATAGTTTTAATCGTCGTCCACGAACGTGTAATTCATGGTACCACGACGTGGCGAGAACGCGAAGAACTTGGCGTGATCTTTGTCGTCGTACGAATTGTTTCTGATTTTTCGCGACAGTTTACTGTCATTGGAGGAAACTCGTGCGTTTAGGATACCGCGGACATGCTTTGGAAAAATATCGAAAGGAAATTTAATTAAATTTTCAGAGAAATGGAGAATATTACAACAAAGTCTTCGTTGTTCTACTACACCCATGGCGAAATAATCTACGGCAAATACCGTAGTACAATAGTTGGTTTTATGTGAGTGAATGCGAATGAGGTTGCATAAGTGAAACTCATTTGCGATGATATAAATATATGTGCGAGTGCAGTCTGGTATGAATGACGCTTGACAAATTTTTTAGAAGAACCTGCCACAATAAAATAGTTATGTGAGAATCGTCAAAAAGGAAACATGGGTATGTAACGGTTAATAAGATTGAAAGAAAGAAGAATTTTCTAAAAAGTATCAATCATTTTGTATAAAATAGCTTATTGCGAGTTGTTTTCATTATTTAAATATTTTTATCTAAATATACTAATGTGTGAACTGTTAAAAAATGTAGAAGATATTGGTGTCCATTTCTATGGGTACCACGCTATTGGGATTTAATGTCAACAATTTCTCAGATGTGTTCTTGTAATGTGTTTAATAGAAAATGAGGTTAGTACTCCAAGAGTACTCTTCTTTATACGATAGTACAATAGTGCAGTCGATGAGGATTCGTCAGTGAGTCCTATATTTATGACAGTGTCACTCTATGATCTAACTAACTTGGCTCTACGTAGATAGTATTTAAATATTTTTATCTAAATACACTAATGTGTTAACTATTAAAAAACGTAGAAGATGCTGGTCTCCATTTCTATCCACAATACAACCCTCTGACGAACACGATCAGTCAAGTAATCCCAATTACTGGATTATTTGGGCAAGAGAAATTTCAAGGATTAAAAATATTTCACCCACAACAGGTGCAATACGTAATGCGATAATTGTTTCCCTAAAATTTTGGATTTAAGCTTCATTAAATTTCTGCAAAGAAGCAGAACGTTTGACTAAAGTGCGCACCCCTCTGTTTCTTCCCTGATAAACACGAACTGTTTCTTCCCATTTAACTCGTAAGGCAAGGGGGTTGATGTAACCGAAGAATAAAATCGAATAATCGAAATCGAAATAGAAAAAGACGTCTTGCATCGAGAAGCACGATATTTCACGAGCAAGCACACACCGTATCAACGAACCCCAAACTCTAGCAACCCTTGCAATCTCCGTTCGAAGATCCACGTTAGGATAAATCGAGGCGCGTAAAAGAGCGGAAAGAAAAGAGAAGGACGAAAAAAAGGAAAAGTAGGAAAAAAACGTAGTTTCCTCAGTCCGGTAGACATACATACTTTACATCTCCGGCTCTCTCTTTC
>NW_016908664.1:783637-861030 GCF_001483705.2 Eufriesea mexicana | reverse complement strand
TACATCTCCGGCTCTCTCTTTCCCTGCCTTAGTCAGTCTCACCCCCTCTGGTTAGCCAGCGGTGTCTCGCCCTCTCTCTCTCGCGTGGGTCTTGGTCGTCTTCTCCTCTCCGTCTCGCCCATTCCGTCCAAGTGAATGTAAAAACAAAAAAGTGGGACGCCTTATTGTGCGCCGGTGAGACTGCGACTCAAAGGCTTAGAGCTTTGTACGTAGCAATGCCTATGTGCAGGCACAGCAGGAAGAAGGGGGCGCAAAAGGGGCGACGGTAACTACCCCGTGTATGGGCCGGCGTGTACGTGCACCCTCGTCAAAGAAGTGGGGGAGAAAAATACACCTAGCTACCTCGTTCATTTTTATCCCCTAAAGCAATTTCAGCATTGTTTTAAAATAGTACTTAGCAGGGTCATTGTATTATGCATGCGCCCTCGGTCTAGTGGACTGCGCCAGTGTGTGAGAACACTTGATTCCTCGCGCACGTGAGCCTCGCCCCATTGTTAACTCAGGAGGAGCAGCCTGCCAGGGGTGGCGGGGGCGGGGGTGGTGGAAAAGGAGCCGGACGGGGGTGAGCCGACCCGGTGGAGAGGGTAACAGAAGGGATTTTCTCGGCCAAGATTTTTTAACAGTGCTTACCTCGACCATGAAACGAACCGTTCGATTTTTCAACCCCGTCCATCGATCCCTCGAGCGAGCCTGGTTTCATACCCTTGCGACACTCTGTAATATCGTCAGATGCTCTTTGGTCTCCGTTTTTCTCCTTTTTTTTTCTTCTTTCTCACGGAGGAGAGTAATCGTTTTTTGGGGGATGTAAATTTTCGTGCCACCGCGGGATAGTTTCGGCTACAGGCAGATTTGAATTTTTATCGTACACCCAGCATGTTTATTAATATCTCTGCGATTGCGAGGAGAATCACCCGTGTCGCGACTGCCAAAAACTCGATTTATTAATCGGATTGTGCCCCCCGTAAGGAAAATTGCGATTAAATTATAAGATACGCGATATTTTTCTTTAAACTCTCCGAATTTTTCGGACTGTTCACTCACCACCACTCGAGTAGCCTCGAGACTCTAATTGTTAATGTTACTCGAATGTTGCAATGGGGGGCTGATCGAGAAAAACGAAAGACGGGAAATGCTGTGGAAACCTGTACCACGTATTAACGCGATATTTAAGCCTCGAGGGAACGTAATTTAATTAAAGTATATTATTTAACAAACGACTCCTAATTACTGGCTACGATCCAGAAGCAACGAATCTGGACGTTCCTGCGTTTCAACGCACGGAAATGAAATTCTCGTTAAATATAACGAATCGAGGGAAAGAACGTAATGCGGAGAAACGCGAGCTCGTTTAGCTGCACGCGTATCACGGTAACGATAATATTCCTGATTTTGAGACATACCTTCTGGCAGTGCCACAACCGTGTTCGGTTAAGTATGAAGTCGAGTGCGATTACTATTGTTTCGGGCCTGGCAGTCGAGCGTCTCGACTGCCTACCGGGTAAAGCAATATTGCATTCGAAAGAGAGCGCACACTCGCCAAGTGTGACGCCCGCGGTAAGGTTTTGAGAGCCCTTCCGCAAGATAAAGGCTTGCATATACTTACTGAGTACATATACTCGTCCAGATTCTTCTGCATCCAGCCGGTGAAATTTTGTCCGTCGACTAATAAGATTGCCAGCGATCCGTCGTCCGTCTGCAAAATCCATTTTCACAAGCCTTTTAGTAGTTCGTCAATTTTAAATATCACATTTTATTAATTGCCCGAGAATTTCGCCCGTCTTCCTGACCGAATATTCGCTTCGTTATTCTGCTAATTGATTTGCCACGCTACACGAACTCTACTCGTATCTTCGGATCAAAAATTCATCGACGTTGTAATCGAGAAATTTTTAAAACGCTTCGCATCCACCGGTGCCACTTTATTATTCGCGTATCATTAAAATAATTCAGCCAAGATTAATATTAAAACATCGTATTTCTCTGACACTTTAAATATTCCAGTCGATATCATTAACAGCCGGAACCGTACGATAAATCGTCGGTAATATTCGTGTTCGAAATTGCAAATACAAATATCTTCCCTCGAGCTCGGAAAAAAGAAGGAATACTCTCAAAATAAATAATAGAATAGAACATTGAAAGTCTAATAGAAAAATCTAGCTTCCTTCGGAATTTATATTAAAAAATGACGAGACCACGAAAGTTCATAAACTGTCAAAATTTACACATGCATCGAATCGGAAAATTCCAGAGGACCTTTATCGACAGGCATCTCTGGATCCACGCGAAGCAGCGGCCGTTTGTAAAACCGGCGCGAGAGAGAAGCACGTATCGTTTTTCGCAGCGAAGGGTGCAGGGTGCAGGGTGCAAGACATGTCATGGAGACAGCGACAATTCCAGAGCTACGACGTTAAGTGCATGGCCGTGGGCCGCGTGGCCAAAGGCGCTGGAACGGCCCTCTCGTGTTCATTGTTCATAGTCAGCGTCCTCCTACCCCTTGGCTCGGTTGTCGACCACCCCAGAGCGGCGCGGATCCCTCTCGCCAACCAGCCGTGCCTCTCGCTCCCATCTCATCTTGTGCCAGCCTAGTGACTTCACGAGGGTCTCATTTTCATTAAGAATTAAAGTTGAAGTCCGCGGGAAAAAAGTTTCCATTCGCCTTTTTCATGCAAATGAGATCGCGCCATCTCGCGCCACGAAACTATCTCGATCCCGGGCTAATGCGGAACCCGCGCAGATCCGGCCGGGCACCGGCGGAGATAAAAAACGTAGCGAAAAAAAGGAGGAGGAAGGAAAAAGGAACTTTTTCCCGGGATCTCGACGACGGAGTCGCCTTGAATCATTAGCGAATCAGCGCCGCCGAGGACCCGTCTAATTTTCGGGGATTAACCGTGGAAATTAATTAGGTCGGCCGTTCCACGTCGCAGAGGACCCTATCACGGTTCGAGGTGGTCGCGAGGATCGATGATCTTCGAGGTACGTCTTTTTCGCCGACGGTATCTGGCTGTTCGATGTAATTAAGAATGACAGGAAAAGGGGGAGATTTTCCCAGAATACCATTTGCGGTTTCCTTGGAATCTCATTTTTCCTATTGCTCGAAATCTAGTCGCGTGATTGACTTCAAATTTGAAGGGAATCTTAATAAAGAGTCTTAATAATCTCTGAATAAAGTATCTTAAAGGAATCTTAATAAATCGGAAACGTGACAGGACTTTAAACTCAAAGTGCCAATTTTTTAATTCTTTTCCTATGTTTGAGATATAGAAGAGGATAGTAAACGTCAGTATTTTTTAAAGATCATGGTTCACGTGATAATAAAGAGTCTTCTAATCACGTGAACCATAGTCTTTTCTATATGCCAAACATAAGAAAAGAATTAAAAAATTGGCACTTTGAGTTTAAAGTCCTTTTAACTCTTTTCTTACGTTTGGTATACAGAAAAGGATAGTAAACGTCAGTATTTTTTAAATACCATGGTCCACGTAATAATAAAGAGTCTTCTAATCACGTGGACCATGGTCTTTAAAAAATACCAACGTTTACTATCCTTTTCTATATACCAAACATAAGAAAAGAGTTAAAAAATTGACACTTTGAGTTTAAAGTCCTTTTAACTCTTTTCTTACGTTTGGCGTATAGAAAAGGATAGTAAACGTCAGTATTTTTTAAAGACCATGGTTCACGTGATAATAAAGAGTCTTCTAATCACGTGAACCATGGTCTTTTCTATATGCCAAACATAAGAAAAGAATTAAAAAATTGACACTTTGAGTTTAAAGTCCTTTTAACTCTTTTCTTACGTTTGGCGTATAGAAAAGGATAGTAAACGTCAGTATTTTTTAAAGACCATGGTTCACGTGATAATAAAGAGTCTTCCAATCACATGAACCATGGTCTTTAAAAAATGTTGACGTTTACTATCCTTTTCTATATACCAAACATAAGAAAAGAGTTAAAAAATTGACACTTCGAGTTTAAAGCCCTGTCACGTTTTTGATTTTCAATCTTCCGATTTCTTCTTAATTCACGGTGTAATTGTATCTATGCTAATTAAGAATCTTTCCGATTCGTTCGTGTCATATGAACATAATGATTGAAATCCTGACTGTCACGAAGCTATTATTATTTTTCTAATTGACATTATAAAACGAGGCTCAGTTCCTATAAAAATAATTATTTCTCTACAAAAAAAATTTCCCGTACTCTCGATGCGTTACCAAATATATGTACAAGAGCCTCAAACAGCACAGTCCGTCGTTTCAATAAAAAGAATTCCAAGAGAAGGCGGGAATTTTTAATGAAAGAGATACGTAGCGATTGACGGAAGAATCCTTTCCACAAAGTGAACCGTGAACAGAGGATCCGTGTGTCGATAAGATCCTCTGTTCTGACTGATTTTTCCTTCCTTTTTGAGGCGCCTCTGAGTTCAATCAACGACGAATCAACATGTAAACTGAAATTTAGCGCACCGGTGGCTACACCGTAAACGATTGTAATTGAATATTTGTTCCCCAGTTGTATCGTCGTATAATACGCATTTATGATACGCGATATTTACGATGAAAGCAAAATCAATCGGGACCAATTCGAATGTGTAATTTACAAACAGACTTGCAACGAGTCCGTGTAAATATTTGCCTCGTACCTCTGCGAAGGAAGGTTGAGCCCGGTGGAAAACTATTTTCCAACCAACTTGAAAATTCCTTTTGAAAATTCTTCTAGCCAGCAAATATTCGTCTCGCGTTTCTCCCTCTGGAAAAAAAGAAAAGAAAAATAAAGGAAAAATAAAAGAAAAATAAAAGAAAAATAAAAGAAAAATAAAAGGAAAATAAAAGAGAGAGAGTTTAGGAAGCGGAAAGAATTTTTTCATCCACATCATCATGCACGTGCAACGAGGGTAGGTTAGCGGTGGTTTGTCGTGGGCCCAAAGGATTAAAAAGGAATTAATTCGGGACGCATTATCGGCTACGTTGACCTGTCAAATTACATTCGTCCGTGTAGAAGCCCTTCGACAATATGTTCCTGTAATGTGTATACGTATCCAGGCGCGTATGCATCCGATCGACCGCGCTTTTCCCAGGGGAGAAATATCGCGGATTATTATTTAGTCAGTTTATCGCGCAAATTAGTCATGCGAATAGGGGATTCATTAGAGCAGTAGCTTAATTATCGCAGCTACCGACGTTACAGACGACGCTCAAGTGAGAAACGCACGATACTACACGCGTTCTAGGCGAATCTGATTTCTGCCCGATTGTTTCCTTGCCGTTCGAGTATCGATATCACGTTCCACGTCGAGTGTGTTAATTAATTTTCACGGTTAATTCCGTTACCTGAATGCCGCCGCGCCGGTGTTCCGCGAGTTTTCACGTAACGCCAAGTAACCAACTCTTCCGAGAATCGGTATTGTCGTTAGCATATGCTTGGCACGATCTCGAGGGGACACGTGAAAACGAATGTGCTCGCGAATCGGTACAACGTGGTCGAAAATGAGAGTCGATTAGGTAAAAATTTTTCGCCGTGCAACACGGGTCATTAAGAATTCGAGTAAAAATTTTACAAATGACGGCATTTCTTCGACAATGACAATGAATGCAATTACCAGTACTTATACGCGAGTTTATTAATCGATACGATATAATTGCAGACAATAACCGAGATATAAGAAGGTCTTAAAAAATTGTTCGCGTACGAAGATTGCAAAATTTCAGGGCCCAAACACCCTCCTCTGCCGCGAGGGCTGTAAAACAGGGTGGAAGGTTGAAAAGAAAATATTGGTAAATACGATACTTGGTCACGGTAAAGCAAATACAGAGATATGTAATTGGAACAAATTACGAGCCGGAAGCTTCATTGTTTAACGAATGGCTCTCTCTCCAAATTTAATCTACGCTTAAGCAAAGCAATCCGTAATTGCACTTTTCATTCCGAGTACGAGCGTCTAATCAACGAGACTTTATATACCCGATCCGCCTATGTACACGCGTTATATACCCCACTTGAAATTCGAGATCCATCGGAAGCGGCCGCTGCTCCAAGGATCGAACCCCTTACCTCGAAATAAACCAGACCCACCCCTCCGGTCCGAGCTGCAACGAAATAATGCGACACCGCGCCACTGCAGTATCTCTGGCCGCGATTTCCGGTCCGTCGAAATAGCCTCGTTCGATCGGCCCATTAACCTTGAGTGCGAGCATATTTTTCGTGGAATTCGGGAAACGCGGCCCGAAATGAGAGACATCCGCACGCGCCGGGCGCATCGACGCGGCGCATTTTGTTAATTGAAATCGTTCCATCGATCACGAGCCACGGACCAGTCCCTTAAAGGGTAGTATGAGGTGTACTGGAAGGGGTGGTGTCGGCTTTTGTAACTGGGTGAGCCCGACTGGGCGAAACGAAGAGGGATCAAAGTTCGCGGATGGGAGCGAGCGGGGGTGGTGTGAGGTTTAAGCTCGTGACAAATGCCCCGGCGTCACGAATCGTTTTCCTAGGCGTCGTATAAATTAATAATTACCCCGCGTCGCCATTACCGGGATTAATGCCGCCGATATTATGCCGGCTGTTTTACCGATAATTCATCGGCCACGTTGATACACGCGGATGAGAAAAATCGCAAGACCGGCCTCTGGCCGGGCAAATTTTGTCCAGCTCGGTCACCCTGCAGAGGATTGCATAGCCTGGCCAATCGCGTGTGTTCGAAATTTCCGGAAAGAATCGTAAGGAGTCGGACAGATTTCGCGCGGACGTATGACACGATGCGGTTCGGCGCGACGTTATCGTTGGTTATTTAATATTCGCGTAACGCGAGGTGTCAATAAAATAACGATCTCCCATCAGGGTGTCACGAGAGATGAGATAAATATGGGTATTTGAGCGCGGCAGATAATGCAAACAAACCCACGGTGAGTTATGCTTCCCGCTCTATATACGGTTTGTCCGCAATTGCGATACGCCGCGCGTTAAATTTGCTTTGAATTACCGCCGATAGTGCGACGCGACCTGGATTATTATTAGTCCGTGATTCCCGTACGGTCCATTACCGTGACCTTGCACCCTCCCCGTTTCGATCCTTTCCGCGATAACCCCGCCGCGAAAGCGAAGGAAAATAACCAACCACCTGCCTCTCTGCCTTTGCCCGCAAACTCGCACCCCGTGGAATTTCCCTGCGGCCCGCAGAGGACCCGCCAAGCGCTCCTCGTTTCAAGGACTTTTTCCACCCGTGGCCTAGGCCACTTCATTTTCCCACACTTAGCGAAACCAATTTCACCTTTCGCCTGCTTCGATTCATATGAATTACCGCGTGCGATATTTTCCACCCCGGTAATGGGTAATTAGAATATAATGGCCGGGTGTTGGCTCGGGGACGTCGATGTCGAAGATTATTTTTGGTTAAATTGATAAATAGATGGCAGAATAGATTTTTCGCATTACAGGACCATGGACGAAGAGATGAAAAATTTGAGGGAAGAAGAGTGATCCAGGGATTATTCGATCCTTGATCCGGCTATTCCATATGATTGGAATCATTAAAAATCTCGTTATTCTATTGGTACGATGCGAAAATGTATTGACAGTTGAGACTATTTTGATGTATAAGGATCCTATCTATGCACAATCTGTGTAAGTATATTCTTGCTGCGATATTTTCCACCCCGCGAATGGGTAATTAAATGGCCGGGTGTTGGCTCAGGGATATTGGTGATGTAGATTATTTTTGGTTAAATTGATAAATAGATGGGAGAATAGATTTCGTATTACAGGACCATGGACAAAGTGACGAAAAATTCGGACGATGAAGAGTGATCCAGCGATTATTCGATCCTTGATCTGGCTATTCCATACGACCGGGGTCATTGGAAATTTCGCTATTCTATTGGTACGATACGAAAATATATTTACAGTCAAGACTATTTTAATATACAAATAGGCAGAAGAATAGATTTCGTATTACAGGATGGTGGACAAGATGACGAAACATTCGGACGATGAAGAGTGATCCAGCGATTATTCGATCCTTGATCTGGCTGCTCCGTCCAACCGGATTCATTGGAAATCACGCTATGCTATTGGCACGATGCGATAATATATTTACAATCAAGACTATTTTGATATACAAGAATCTCATCTATGCACAATCTGTGTAAATATATTCTTGCTAATTTCCTCAATTCCAAGGTGCCTAATTATTCTAGATCTCGTTTACTCTCTTCGTCTACTGTCCACTGTGATACGTAAGTACTCAGTCATAGCTTCACGCTATGAATCGTCACTATTAGGGATTTCAACGATCGAACATCGGAGAGTATGTACCACGTTCCAAATTTTGTCAGAGACAACCTCGAAGGAGTTAATTCGAATTAAAACTTGGATCGATTCGTTCCCGAATGAAATAAGCAGAATACCCGAAGATTAAAGATCAAGACCACGATTACGTAGGTGCACGACGAAGATTCCTGCCTCGACTACGGGCTCGCGGATTCTCACCTTGACTCTAATGGAGCACCTACCGTAAATTCATGCACGAGCCCCGAAAGACAGAAAGAGAATGAGATAGCTTATGTGACAAACGCATCATCGAGCAGCAGAACGACGTCTTAGGAGGGTGGGGAGAAGGATAATCTTACGATCCACGATGTCAAGTGATTACAGCTATTTTGTGCCACTTGTACTTATTAGGGGTGATACGCCGGTTCAGGCGGCCATTATGAGTGCCATCTGAATCTCGGCCTCTTGAATGCCTCCATTTACCATTAAGCACATTACTATTATCCTATCACGCGCTCGCTCGGCCAAAGGGACTTCTTTGGTTTGCCCGTGATGCACGAAGCCATTTGTGCAAAGTGGCCGTTCATTACTAAATTATGCCGGTTTTATAGCATTACATTAAACCCGGCCTCGACTCGGCTCCCCGGTTCGACCGACCTTCGAAAAAACTCGCGCTGGAAGGGATGATGCTTCTGCTCTATTCGATCTTCGCGATCCATACTTTTCCATCGGCCTCTCTGCCCCGTCTCATCCGTCCGACGTCCCAGATCGATCTTCCGAATATCTCAATCAACCAATCATCCTCGCTTTTTCGCTCTGGCCTCTTCGAGATCCGAGATTCGTCGTGTCCATCACTCGATGGTGGAGTGAGGTTCCCGATGATCTATAATTCTTCGCTACTTTTGTTTTTCTTGTCATTGGGCTGAGATAATGTAGACTCCACGCGTGAATATTTCGTCAGCTTCTTCTTCGTCTTTGGCGATCGAGATCCAAGATTCGAGATCGATCCTCTGCATATTTCAACTGTCTATACAGGTCTTTGTTTCGGTTTTACCAAGATTTAAAGTCGATCCTCCGAATGTTTGGATCTTCTGATCTAGATCGAATAATATTTCGTATTTCTTCGTTTATTTCTCTTCGAGATCCGAGATTCGTCGTGCTCCTCTACCAATGGTGGAGTAAGATTCTCGATGATCTATAATTCTTCGCTATTTTCGTTTCTCTCGTCGATGTTCAGAGCTAAGATAGACTCTATGCGCGAACATTCCGTCAGCTTTTTCTTCGTCTTTAGCAATCGAGATCCAAGATTCGAGATCTAAGATTCGAGATCGATGCTCTGAATATTTCAATTGCCTGTATAGCGACGATGACAGGTTTTTATTTCGGTTTTACCAAGATTTAAAATCGATCCTCCGAATCTTTGGATCTTCTGATCTCGAGCGTGCAATGAGTTGTACCTATTTGGTAAATCCTCTTCGAGATCAAAGATTTGTTTTGATATAAATTTCCATGGCTTTTATATTTCTCGCAGATCTAAGATCGGTTTGCAGAATGTTCACGGATAATCGGAGCTTAAAGATAAATTTTCCGAAGAATTTCAACCAGAAATACGAGATCCATATTTTTCCATAGGCGTCTGATTCGTCATCTTCGAGATCCAATATCTTTTAGATATTCGTAGATATTATATGGCGGGCTATAAAATGCAGATTATTCCGGAACGCGTAATTTCATCTACTCGAAGATGCAAAATTAATCATTTCGGTATTTCGAAGGAAAAGAAGAGGCTGGAACTGTTTCACAGGCCCCTGTTTCGTGTGCTGCGAGATCGATCTTCCGAGTATTTCGACCACGGATACGCGCTATTAGTCGATTGGTTGGATCGAAAAGCTATCGAAAACGTGTACTTACGCAGGCCGGCTGATCGTCGACGAGAGTTTACACGACGAACTAATAGCCGCAACACTGTTACGGACAGTCGTGTTCGTAATGCGCATATAATTAATGATAATAATGCGGCTGGGCCGCGGTGCACGCGGCCCCGGACCGCTTTTTGTCCGCGGCGCGGTCTGTAATGAACCGCTGAAGACGTCAGAACCAGTTCTGTATCTCTCCTTTCGGTTTGCAACACTTTCGCACGTAACGACGTGGCCGGTTACGATACTGACGCGATCGTTTACCTGCAGTTTAGCCTCATAATGAATACTATTATCGTCCGTTTCTTCTGCCAGCGAATATTTTATATGAATGTAGATTGCTCCCTCGGACGACTCGAGGGCCCGGGCAAAAAGTGGGTCCCTACACCGATGTTCCTTTCCACCGGTGTCCCTAAATGCGACCAACTTCGATTAACAATCTCTTATGACGTTTATATACTTCAGCCCT
Source organism: Eufriesea mexicana (assembly GCF_001483705.2). Lineage (NCBI taxonomy): Eukaryota > Metazoa > Arthropoda > Insecta > Hymenoptera > Apidae > Eufriesea > Eufriesea mexicana. The sequence goes on along the minus strand of NW_016908664.1, from coordinate 850,380 downwards.
CCCATGGTGTAACACCGGTTCCTCTTCCCTTTTCTTTATTGCTTGTCGTTCCACGTTTCTTGCACCCATCGACACGTTCTTTCGTCCACGTGCTTTATTTACAAAGATTTCGCGCTAACCCGAATAATTTACTACTCGATGTCCCTCGAGATCGTCCACCAATTATCGATTACTTTAGATCCACGTCGAGAACGAAAAATTCCCATAGAAACAACCCTGACGATAATAAAATGGTAGCGGAGGAGACGGAATAACTTATGACTTTGGTAATTTCAATTTCAGGCTTCCGATATTCCTCGATCTTAATTTTCTTGCACCCTCGAGTTAAATAACATTGACAAACGAATTATCGAATTTTTCGTATCTTAATAGGACCACCGTTCGGTGGAATAATTTGGAGGAAATCTCGCGATAAGGAGCCACCCCGTCGAAAACTCGTCACGTTAAATCCTGCAGCTCCCAGTGGTAACAATGCTCGGCTAGAAGGTCGTTAATTCGACACGGTCAGCGACATAACTTCTCCTCGCGATATCGACGAGCTTGGACGATTGCAATCGGGCAAACGTGATCGAAAAAAATTCTCGATAGCCGATAGAGACGAAGACCCAGTTTCCATCGGGTGGTCACGATTCTTCTGCGCTATTATGTGTCGTCTAATACGCGCTGCTTTAGGCTACCTCAGGCTGACCAACGGAAGAAACAGGGGACCACGGGGTGGAGCGGCCCATCGCCGAAAGCGTGTTTGCGTACAGGCTGTTCGAGCAAGATAACCGAGCCGTGGCTGCGTGCTCGCAACCCCCGAGGTCGCGTACGCGTGTGCGTGTAGCGTGCGAGTGGGTCGGGATGGTCCAGCGGCTTTTAATAATATTTCCGAATTTTTTTTCCGCTCGGTCCGCGCGCGCGCGACTCATAGGCGATTCCCTGTGTGACATTTTTTTCCTCCTAGCGGAACGCGACGCGGGGACCGAGCTGTTCCGATAATCCCAAAGTATTGCGCTCTTTTTGAAAGCGATTTGTGAAATATAAATAAACGGGAGCGGCGTCGAAATGACTTTTGCCTTCGCCGTGCGTCCGATCCGCGGCATTTTTGATTCGGATTTCGCGTGGAACGTGCAACGCTGTCTTTGCACGGCCGCGCGAGAGTGTTATATGCTTAGCGCGTGGTGCACGGCGACGAGGACGCGCGAGAGTGCGCGCGCGCGTGTGCCAGAGGGGTCGAGGATGCATGCACGTGCACGGCCACCGGCACGATGGAAATGAAATGTCAAAAAGAGTAATAACGAATGTTATCGATATGATACCGGGGATATAGATAGTTTTTCGTTCTTTAGAGATGGAATCGACGACGAGCGTTTCGTTCCGTGTTTTCGTTTTAATTCTTTATCCTTGTTACTTTTTCCCCCGTCCTTTTTCCCTGCACGCGTTTTTTTCGGCCAGGCAAGTTGAATTTGTTTCCCGGGATGAACGCAATCGTAATTATTTTGCTAGGCAACGATTAAAAGGGATGGAGCCGGGAAATGTGGCGCGGAGCTGCTGTCGCCAAGAGCCATCGCTGTTATCAGATTTCTTTTCGCCAGCCTGGGCGAAGGAAATTCCCGGAGTCGGATGAAATTCGGTGATTTATAACGCGGAGATAATTCGAAGCTGCTCGCAATCTGGAAAAATTCTAGTTTCTGAGTTGATTAGATTGCGAACACGATTTACGTATTTTATCAAGAAAAAATTAATCTTATTTCGTTAATTCTTTCAATTTTATTTACCCTCCCTTAACCACTGACTAGTGACTGTAATTATAAAAGTGGTGTAACTCAAAAATTAAAAAGAAATTAGAAATTTACAGTAAAGGAGTGTTAAATTGAATCGTAATACGAAATATATATATAGGATCCTAGGGTTTGAGAGTGAGTGCGAGAAAACACTTTGAAATTCGGTGATTTATAACGCGGAAATAGTTTGAAGCAGCTCGCAATCTGGAAAAATTCTAGTTTCTGAGTTGATTAGATTGCGAACACGATTTACGTATTTTATCAAGAAAAAATTAATCTTATTTCGTTAATTCTTTCAATTTTATTTACCCTCCCTTAACCACTGACTAGTGACTGTAATTATAAAAGTGGTGTAACTCAAAAATTAAAAAGAAATTAGAAATTTACAGTAAAGGAGTGTTAAATTGAATCGTAATACGAAATATACATATAGGATCCTAGGGTTTGAGAGTGAGTGCGAGAAAACACTTTGAAATTCGGTGATTTGTAACGCGGAGATAGTTTGAAGCAGCTCGCAATCTGGAAAAATTCTAGTTTCTGAGTTGATTAGATTGCGAACACGATTTACGTATTTTATCAAGAAACAATTAATAGAAAATTAATCTTATTTCGTTAATTCTTTCAATTTTATTTACCCTCTCCTAATCACTGACTGGTGACTGTAATTATAAAAGTGATGCAACCCAAAAATCAAAGTATATAACGCGGAGATAATTAGAAGCAGCTCGCAATCTGGAGAAATTCTAGTTTCTACGTTGATTAGATTTACGTATTTTTCGGAGAAAAATAAATAGAAATTAATTTCTATTTTCGTTAATTCTTTCAATTTTATTTACCCTCTCCTAATCACTGACTAATAGCTGTAATTATAAAAGTGCTTTAACTCAAAAATTATAAAGAAATTCGAAATTGACAGTAATGGAGTGTTAAATTGAATCGCAATACGAGATATACATGTAGGATGCTAGGTTTGAGAGTGAGTGCAAGGGTATACTTGGGTCTATCTGGTCCAATATGTATAGATAATAAGCAGCGGCCTCGGGTTCGGATCGAATGTTCAAATTATGATATCTGAAGTGCATGTGGAAGAGTGACCACGTGCAAGGATTGTATGTATGGGATGTTTATGAGTGATCGAGGAAGAAATGTGAAAGTGTGAAAGCTTGCGATGCAAGGGCTGTTTTGAGACAGTCTTTTACGAAGTTTTTATCGAGAGTTGACATTACTCCTTAGCGAGTGTCAGTCATTTGCGTAATCATAGATCAGTTATCAGTCTAGTCTTTCAATTTATACTTTGCTCCTAGTCCCATTTAGCTCCCAATAAACATACTTTATAATAAAGCAACATCTCTTATTTTTTATATTTGTCAATCACACAGTATCCCTACACACATGACACGAGTCACTTTCACGATCACCATCGTTATTGATTCTATATTTACCTAGCTGAAATAAAGATATAGACAAGTATATATCGCCAATGCGAAAGACGTAAATGGAGAAAGAAAAATTCCACGGACCCGATCGCGTAAAGAAATTGGCAAACAGAGAGCGCACATGCAGCTAACAAGGAACCAGCCATGGCGTTGGCCGAAGTTGCAAAACTTGATCAAACCAATTCCACGCCATAGACACGATTACCTTCGCAGTCTCGCGGTTCTCGTTGAATTTTTCAGCGGGAATCCACGCGAGTGCGATGGCCGAAGCCGTGCATAGCGTGGCGAAATCATTCGCCGTTTTTGCGCCTAGCAATTTCATTAACATTCGTCGTAATACCACTGCGAAATCTCATAAGCGATGCCTTGGTCGATGCAAAAATTGTTAGTCTTTCTGCCCGCGCCACGGCTATTGTGGCCCGGGCCGCGCTTTACGTTCGCGGCCGCGGGAATAATTCAATAATCCGCCAACATTTTTATTCCGCACTCGGATTTAATAAACCGGCAAAATAGATTTTATTATTTGCAATCACCATCGCGGGCCCGCTCTCTCTCGTTAGCTAGTTTTAATCCCGCGCCGCCGCGGAATTCTCGCGCCCTCAGGACGCCGTGTAACGACGTTAAAATGCCACTTGGTACTTACAATGGAGTCGGCCGTTTACCCTTCCTCTCGTCCACAGCGTGCTGGCTGCTTTGTCTTTAATCGATATTACATTCCGTTTCCGCGGGATTCGAGGAAAGCGCGCAAACACCTAGTTCCCAACAAGTTATCGCGTTTCGCGAACCTAACTTTCACCGTGACTTGTTTCCTCGAATAACGCGCGTTCTGTAGGATTTGCCGATGGAAATCCCTTAAAACGGTCCCGCAAAAATGGCACCCTTTGACGGGATTAAGGAGGAGTAACGAAATGGTAAAATTAAGACAGCGAGTGTTGGGGTCCTAGGACCGCACGTTCCAAGTTAAGTGGGGTACTGTTTTATATTTTTATTGCCCGCGTCTCTTGACACTAGTTGTCACCTGGCCACCACTTGGGCGAATCTTGGCAAAGGTCAATAAATCACTCGTAAAACGATAATATCGGGCATAGGGGCCCAATTTGTGTGGTGGTACAGACGCTATGAGACCTCAGACGCTAGAGACCTTGGATCTCGGAGACCTCAGGCCTCAAAGGTGCAGAGTCAAGAAGTCTGAGACCCTGTAAACTTTGGACTCGGAAACTTCGAACTCTGAAGATCCGAAACCTAAATGACATCGATACCCAGAGATCCCAGATCTCGTAGATACCTCTATCTTCAGATATCTCGCATTTCATACTCCAGTGAGTGTTCTCGGATATCCAAAAGACATTCGATCCTGTGTACCATAGATGCCAGAGATTTTGGGCTCCAGGGATCCCAGAAGCTCTAAGTATCCAGATCTCGGAGATAATGGGCTCTAAATACCTTAGACGACAGTCACCACGAACTATAGATATGATGGACCTCTATCCCTGGATCCAAGACGCAAGGTCCACAGTTTAGGATCCGACAGTAAAGCGAGTATCACGATTCTCGTGTTGTAATGTCCATGTTCCACAATTTTGAGATCATCCGTAAATTGGCCTAAGACCCTAGTCTTCGAGGGCCTAATATCATAACACTTTTATGATATTGAATTTGAAATTATCCGTAATGGGCCTAAGATCACAGTTTAAGGGCCTAAGACCCTAGTTCAAGGGCCTAATATCGTAATACTTTACGATATTAAAGAGAATGGAGAACTTTTCGTAACGATCGTGAATTGAAGACGATCTCTCGACGATCGACGAGAACTAAATATCGAAAATAAGACTTATACAACCACCATTTCCATCACTCCGTTCAACTCCATTTCATTTATTAAACATCGACTTCGAAAATCGATTAATCAAAATCCCGCTTTATTGGCATCCATCCGATCAAAACTGTAAAACACGGAATATTCCATGGAAGCTCTGAAAACTCGGATGAAGATCGAATAAACCACAGATCAGAATAATTTCTTCGTAAATAATGGAGGCGCAAATGAACGATAGCTCGTGTCTCGTGGGCAGCGAGAACGCAACAAATCAACACGGCGGTGTTAAATATGCCGCGATGAATGGGTCGGTAAAATATTTAAACGAGCGTCATGCAGCGGCGGATATGTTAAAAACAATCATTGGATCGGGACGCGACAGGCCGACAGCAGGATGCAACAACAGGAGGCTCGGCGAGAGGATAACGTTGCTACATTTCAGCGTTCCGGCCGGGCGTATCAACAGTTGCCACCTTCGATCCCTAATCCCGGCAGCCGCAAGCCAAACTCCACCTACCAAAGCCTCTCGACACGCTTTCGAAAAACGATCTTAAAAGCCTTTCCATCAAAGAGCATCGTGCCCGGGATTGGAAAGCAATCGCTTAATTATCCGGGATCCCGCAAAAAAGAGAAGAAAGGGGCGGGAAAAAAGGCGGATAGGGAGAAAGAGAGAAAACAGAATACCGCGGCCGAAAAGGCGTACGTATGATCGCTTCATATCGCCTACAAAGTGAGTCTCTGCGTTCTTATGGTTATTTATCGAGCCGTCGACCCCGGAAAAGCCGACAGGAACGTTCGAAGCCGACAAAGGAAGCAAAAAAAAGCCGGGAAGAAGAAAAAAAAAAAAAAAAAAAAAAAAAAAAAAAAAAAAAGAAAAAAGGAAGGAAAAAGAAAAAAGGCATCGCGTATGTGTGGCGCGCGGGGCGTCGCCATTTCTGATTGAATCCAGGCTTCGAGCTTATATTTTGTCATCCATTGGCGCCGTCGGGAGCGCGAGTGCAAGCTAAAAGAGACGAAACGGCGACGAGGGGGCGCAGATTGGGGCGCAGCTTCGCAGGAGCAACAGATAGAGCGAGCAGGAGCGTAGGTGGTCTAGGGGTGGCCGCTCTCCGAATCGAGTGGGGGCTGTTTGCCAACGCGAATTTTAAAATCACGAATTTTTAAAAAGTACCCCGCGGCCAGATTCTCTTCGCTAACGTGGTTACGTAGTCTCGATGCGCGTGCACGTCTACCTACACGCGAAGCAAGAGCGTGCAGAATGGTCGGCCGCGCGAGCGTGTACAGGCTGGAACGCGCGCGCGAAAGAGGGAGCGAGAGAGGAATGCGGAGAGAAAGAGGGAGCGTGCGGTGTACAGACGTAGAGCCGCTGTGCCACTATACGCGTTTATCCTACATATCTGTAAATGCATTCAGTTATACCGGTCTTTCCACCGAAAAATTTGATTTTTTCCCTTTTTGCGTTCTTTTTCTTTGATTTCGCGTCCCTTTGTTGCCACACCAGCCCCGGAATAAACGCCGCAAAACGCCCGGCCGACCGCTTCGATGCGTCTTTGAGGCCGCGCCGAACGCTACCGGTTTTTCGGCTCCAACCCGAACAATCACAATGCTCTAACTTTCTTCGTTTGACAGCGAATGCCGATCCACGGGTTCGAAGATGCTCTTTCACGGCCAGCACGATTCCACGCGAGCTAATTGGCAAGGTTAATCGAAAAAGCGACGGATTTGCTCGATGGAGTTTAATAAATTTAATAAACCTGTATCGAATTTCAAAAGCGTTAACACTTTGACTGACACGCGCTTATTATATGGTATCCTCAGGGGACCACGATAAAATTTTCATTATACTTAGCATATAATGACGAATTATTGACACGTTGACTGCCATGGGGGTCACCGGTGACCGGCACTCAATTTGGCGGTGGCGCCACGGGGGCCACCGGTGACCGGCGACACGACCATTAGTAAAAATACATAATTAGAGTAAATATCGATACTGATGAATTTTTATATAGTACCATCGTTACTATAATGGTTCGAAGAAATTAATGCCATACAGAACACGCAAAAATAATTTTATTTATACAAAGAAAAGGTGAACCAAAACAGTCGGCACAATATGTCGCCACTTTTTTAGCGCAATTCTTTGCTCTCATTCTTCCTAGCTGATTTGAATTATTTTCATAGCACGCTTTGCAAAATCGCCTTACATTTCGCACACTTGCAGGTTTCTTTTCAAATTCGTGACGACGTTTTTTCTGTACGTAATTGCTCGATGAAATGCAATCTTCGTGGTCGGAACATTTCGCTAAATACATCGCTAACTTCATCCTAAAATCGGAAATTGAAATATTTTTTCGACTTGCTTTTTAAACAATTGATAATGGCAAAAATGGTCTACAGCGCCGCGGGGGCCACCGGTGACCCCCATCACGAAAAATACATTAAACGCGATTATACAAATCACCTTATCTGTTGTAAATAATATTTCAACATAATGTGCATCGCATAATGAAATATTCATGTTGGCGCCATGGGCAAACCACGTAAAATGCGCGTGGCAGTTAACGTGTTAAACAATATGATAAAAGAAAAAGAAATAATGCAAATTATTAATGTTTTCTATTTATTTACGTCGTTTAAATTTTCAAAAAACGGTTAGAATAAAACAAATATAAATTCAAAAAATTAGTATCGGTGGACTACCCCTGTGGTGACCACCCCTCACCGAGGAGGCAAACGCCGGTCACTGATGACCACCATGGCAGTCAACGTGTCAACTTTGACCAAAGTGTAATTTTGGTTTTTGATCTTCAATCGTTTCTTAGATTCTTTATCAACGAATAGTGAATACCGATTGTACGCGATGTTCATGGAACGAATATCAGGATAAGACGGTAATATGAACTTGGGTCGGTAAGTGTGCATTAGCGAGGGAACAAATGTCTGTCTGACTACGGACAATCCGTATCTACTTACTCGGTCCGGTTTCTCCACGGTTTCTCGAGGCGAGTTAATCGTAACTCGGGCCAACTCGCAACACAGAAACTACCCCTAAAATTACACGGAGCAACGATTAAACCGCTAAAAGCATCAGAGAAATGCGCTATCAAATTACATCGTCGGAACAATTACAATTTGGCGAAAACCGATTTCCTCCGCCGCGCCGCGGGAATCTCAAAAATATTTCTCACCGCCGCGAGCAATCCGCAGGCCGACCAGTTCGTTACTTTTCGATAACGCGATCGCGAGAGATCGATCTAAAAAGAGGGGAAAAATCTAGACCGCAAGCCCGTGACGTAGCACGGAACCGCGCGGCTCGGCCGGATGTCAATTGTCTCCGGTTACACGTTATCGTTTAAAACATTAATCGCGTTGCCGCGCTTTATCATCGCGCGATCCGGGCCCCGTGAAAAGGTCGCTCCTCTATATTCTCAAAAATAATTACTGTTTACCAAGTAATTACCGCGCGGCCGTCTGCGCGCGTACGTGTACGCGGCGCGTATGTGCGTGGGCGGTGGCGCGCCAGCAGAGACGAAAACAGCGAGAGACTCGGAGAACCGGGATGAGAGAGCGAGAGAGCGAGAGAGCGAGAGAGCGAGAGAGAGAGAGAGGGAGAGAGAGAGGGAGAGAGGAGCGCGCGGGATGGATATTTAGCAACAGGCGCTTCGGCGAAATACGCTTCGCGGGCTTCCACTTTATTCACGAGACAGCTCTATTTTTTATTCGCAAATAAATGTGTCCCCCTAAAAATAATATTTAACATTCGCGTAATGTGGGACCCGCGGGACGGACGCGAGCAAGGTATATTTTGACAGCGTTGTACCGCGCAATGTTTTTGTTCCCTTCGAGCAACACGGACGCGGACGCGGACGCGGAAGCGCGGGCGCGAGCGAGAACACGCGAGCGTTCAACTTTGTATCCCGGCACCGGAGAGGAGAGAGAAAATGATTAAAAAGCTCACGGACTATTTACGTTTCCTACGGGGTCGACGAAATGAAAAATTCAAAGGGAATCAAGCGTTTTAATTAAACCGTATTTAGAGACACCGTTGCCCTGTCATCGGTCGTCGTTAATTATTCCGCGTTAATATTTATGCGTCGTCGATCGTCGTGACACATATTCGCCGCGGCTCGACGTCTTCGCCAGATTTCGCGACCATTCCGCCCCGATGGGGTGCACCGTGCCGGGCAGGATCTACGGGACCCCGCGTATTTCTAAACGCGATAGAATTTTGAAAACGGGGGACGTGAGGATGAATTTTCGGAAATTCCGGCGAGGAATTGGGCAGAGTTGAAAAATAACTGTGCTTTGTGTTTTCAGGATGACTCGTGTAAGGTACGAGTACCTGTTTCATGCTACGTATATCTATGTAAAAATGTAAAATATGTAAAAATATGGATTGGCAATGGAAGATGTTGGATTTAAAATATTATTATTCGTAGGGGACAAAGTGGAATAATAAATTAAATTAAGCATCATTATGACTAACAATTGCACTGACTTTCACAGAATTTTCTTTATACGACTGTTTCACTGTATGTGTCCTCTTTTCAGAGTTCTGTCATCTATTATTCGCACAAATATACTATATACATATACAACAGTTCTAAAAATTTCGCGATTATTCCGAGGACTCATTGGTTCGTTTTGCATAATCTAACCTAGATATCCGCATGATCCACTCGTTGTTCATATCGATGATCGTTTAGATCAATCTACCATTGGTACTGTCAAGCACTCAAAATATTCTCACCCCTACAGTTGTAATGAAGAAAATAGGTATAAACACGAACACCAAACGAAATATTAAAATATTTTTGTAATTGTTGTAACACAGTATTTTCAATTGCAAAAGTATTTCAGCTAAATGATAAATCCAAATCTCCACTGATCTCGATTCCTTCACGATCTAATTACAGAAAAGCTTACAAAAAATCGAAAAATATACATTTTTCGTGGACAACTGTGGTCGTCGAAGAATTAATATTCGAATCTTGCGAAACAACTTACGAGAAATATAAAAACGCGAATAAATTCATCAGCGTTCCAATCGCGAATTACACCGCTCAGAAAGCAATTATTTTAAAAAAAAAAAAAAAAAGGTACGGTTAAATCATCGCGTTAATATCGTTAGCGAAAAATAAATTATCGAAATGACCGTTGTAAATAACATTTGGCGAATAAAATTGTTTCGCGTACACTTTTGCATTTAATTACACGATTCGATACGTAAACGGACAAAAGCGCCATCGACGCAATTGGGACCACGACGCGCCATTTTTAACGACGTAAAACCGTCTGCCCTCCAGCAGAGACGTCGCGAGCGAAAGAGGTAAAAGCGTCTGATCCGAATTCCAAAATTGGATGCATGTCTAAAAATTCGTCGAAAACCCGTACGTGGAAGGCAAGGTGACGCAAGGCCGGCGAGCGACGAGGAAGAGTAAAAACCCGTTTTAGCTTGGAGTCCAAACTAGGGCCAACAGTTGCACGGAATATTTAGCGCAAGTTCGGTTCCTTACGTAATTATCGTTCTTACACCGAACAAGCCATACATCTGCATAGTATTTGTCGGGACGTGTAATGGATACCTCTCTGGCGCAAGCCGGCAGCTTTACGAGGCTGTAATTTGCAAGAAAATTTCCCGGAGCAGGAGGTACAGCAGTCTTTGTATCGGCGCAGCTGTGCTCGCCGTTCACCTATCTATCTTGCATCGCGGCAAAAGGCAACGTTTATCCCCATAAACATCCAATATCACTAGCCATTAGCGCGATCCTCTCGCGCTCTCTCCCTCTATCCATCCTTCGAGTTTCACCGCGTCGTTTAACCGTTTTATTCTTTCATCTTGCCCCGGCCTTTCGAATAATCCGTAAAACTCCGCCTCGTTCTTGGCATCGCATAATTTTCCATAGCAGGATATTCGACGTAAGAGGTAGCAAGTAAGAGGAAGCGAGGGAGAGAAGGAAAAGAAGCAGTTCTCACGTATGCACATATTCCTGCATAAATACATTACACCGTTGGATACGGTTTTCATCGACGGAGGCCGAAAAAGCGGCGAGAAAAATGGCGGGAAAGGGCGAAAGAAGAGCGGAAGGGCGAGGAGGAGAGGAAGAGTAAGGGTCGCGTATAAAAATGCCTATGAGGGTACTTTGAATTTTACATCCGACGTGGAGGCGGTCAACATTCAAATGAGCGGATCGATGGATCGATGCCGCGCGTCTCTGGTGGATACGAGGCGAAGTAGTCGAAGATGCAGCTGGTCAGCCGAGCGAGCGAGCCGAAGGGGAGGACGAAGGTCTTCAAGGGGTCGTGAAATGAGACGTTCTCGAATTCGCAAGGGTCCGTTCGAAAGGAACATCAAACCCTAGGCAGTGGCCTTTCCAGAGGAATCGTGTGGCCCTCCCACTTATTAGTGGTGCTGGACGAAATACTCGAGTTCTATTACGAGGGACGACAGCTTCGTTAAAGGAAGGCTTCCAGACAATTCGGGCTACGTTTATGTGCGGCGGCGATCATCTCTCTACAGCTTCTACATTGATTCTCAAAGACCTCCGCTGACGTTCTCTGTTCGACTGCACTGCCCGGCAACTTTAGTCGAGCGTAAATTTGTGTTAAATTATAGAGCGACGCTGTGCGCGGGGAATTGCGGCGATCGGTTCGCCGATCATCGATTTTCCATCCCTCCCTCTGCTCCATTCCATTTTTCCTCCGTCACGTCCGTGATATCTAATAACTATCTAACATCGACAAGATGTTCCAATACTTGGAATGATACTTCGAAAAAGACTAGAATAAAGATAAAGGGATGTTTTTAAATTTAATAACCTCGGTCACAATCGGGGTAACCGTAAAATTTGAATTTAATATTCCGCCAATTAATTCGCTATTTACGCGATAAATCGGGCAATACGCGACATCGACAGCGAATAAATACAGCCGCGAAAAATTTTATTACCGAGATTCTTTTGCCAGCGAATAATTTGAAAGGGGGGTGGTGCAGGCGAGCAAGGTAGCCGAGTTTATTCCTAAATTGCGAATAACGTCCAGTGTCCTTCCATCGACGAGAGACGATAAAAGCTAAGGAAGCAAAGAGTAATACCGCCCAGACCAACCGGCAAATAACTCGGAAGCGTTCGGCGCGTAAGTAAAGCGTGCAAAGTACGCGTGAAATTCGAGCAAGGCTGCACGATCACGCGAGAGTCGCGCAAATTCCTATTCCCGTCTTTAAATATTTATCTTCGGGTGGCCTCGCGCTGTTTGCCGAATTGATTACGCAGAAATATCCGCGGGACGAGTGCCGGGGCTGGTTTTTTCTCCGCGCGAAGGAGTTGCTTGCCCGTGAAGGGTAGAAATGGCGCGCAAAGTCTCCAGGTTTCCAATAATTTCGGCCTGAAAACGCGATTTATACGAAACGGTAAACTTAATAACGCAATTTCGTGAGGACACGCGGCGCTGACGGGCCGACCGAGCAATTTAAATAAACAAATTATAAATATTCGCCGGCGCGAAACCGTCTCAGCATGAATAATCATTGCGTCGTAGATGGGAGAGGCAAGGCACCGGCGATTCGATTGATTAAATTTTTAATAATTCATTTGCATTCGAGCACACCGCCACTGGCCTTCGTCTACGTCGCCGTTGGTCCTACCCTCTCCACCCCGGTTTAATATATTTTTAAATTACATTTTTAATTGACGCAACAAATGAATTATCGATTGTTTCGCCTGAATGCGGCTCACCGATGGGGTTATTACTAATGCGACGTTTCAGTTATGCGGCTCTTATTAAGCGCAGCCAAGGTGGCGGAAAGAGCCTTCGGAATTAGCATGAAAATTGCGTCCCCATTAAAATAACGTATCGCGAGCGTTATATACCTTAATCGAGCGGCAAATGAACGCGAAACTCGAATATCTCGTTCGATTTTAATGGACGATTAACGTATGGAGATAATTTCAGCGAGATTGGCCAAGGAATATCCTTCTCGATGAGGGAATTTCATCGATAAACTGCGAGATTTGCAGAAAAATTTACCGGTTCGCTAATGTCCTCGCAGAGGCGCTTTTATGATCAGAAGGGGCTAGTTCTAGTTTTCCCCGGCGAGTAACGAGCAAAGTTACACTTAGTTAACGTTACTCAGTTGATTGCCTTTCCAATCGGCACGATGTTTGCAATCAGCTAGGTTTGATTAGGTTGGTTACAAACCCCCGTTGATCCTGCGTGCACAGTCGAAACGTGTAAAACTTCCCCTTTTTCCTGGTCCCGCGTTTTCCAGAATCCATGCGGGGTAAAAATGGGAAAAAAAGGGGGAAAAGCATAGAAGGGGGTGCGTTTCGCTCGCAACGCAATGGAATTGCAAAATTATCATACGACCGGACGCGTATTACCATTTCCATCGAGCGAGAAAAATGTGTCTAATAAAAGTCGATTCGAACGTTGGTCCCCGAAATTGCCAGAAATTTTCGATTTTCGTTGTCCCTCTTCGTCACGTCGGTTATGCGCCAGCAATTTTTTTGCCAATCTCTGAAAACCAACTACGGAGACTGACTTTAAACGAGCAAACGTAAGATGGGAAATAAGAAAGACCATTAATTAAATATTTTCCAAATTATGTATAAAGACGTTAAAAGAAAAAGAAACTAAATTTTATTCTTTGCGCTATTTGTACCTATCATTGCACAAATAATATTACATAGTTTTATTGGTATGCTATACATTACTATACCAACAGGGAACGATCTGCTTCTAACAGTCACACCACCCTGAGTTCCAAATTAAAATAAAAATATGCGATGGATTGCTACTTTTTCTCGCGAAATGCAAACAAAATTCTAATTATAAAGAATCAATCGTTCCTCGAGTCCTATTTCCCCTTACTTAACAGGGTGCATTTAGTATCGAAGAGAGCAAAGGAAACTTGGCTGTCGGTAGGAAAAAGATAGCAAAATTTTATAAGATTTCAGGAAACCGATCTCGTCGAACCGGCCATTTGGTACTTTCGGTAAAATGTGCAATAAAGTGATATAAATTAATATAAAATAGCCACATCGCAATAGCTTCCTCGATAATCTCACCCTCGCCGAGTGATCCTCGCGCGTGCTCCGCTCCTTTCGTCAAAGTCGTGAAACACGGGGCCGGACCATGCGCCTCGCTCCCCAGATTTCTCCCTTCGCTGCGATCGGTTTATCGCGACACTTGGCCGCATAATTCGATTGCGTGCCACGATCCAGCGGAATTCGATGAAATGCAACATTTGCCGGCGTGCAGCGGCGAAGGGGTTGGAACGAGAGGGAGAAGGTGAGACAGGGGGCGCGAGGCAGAGGGAAAATCGGCCGCGTTCAGGAACGTTCAGCGAGCCGAAACGAAGTGAACGGGATATATAAACGCGGATCGGGACATCGGGGTCGAAATCCGAATCTCATAACTTCCGGTCCGCCGGCGGTCGACTCAATATTCAAGATGACCGGTGGACGGGACGGATGTGACGTCACGCTTCGTCGCCGCCTCAAGCCATATTAGATCGAGGAGTTTCATATTGCCGCTTCTGGATCCCGTGCGCCGGAAGTTTATCTATGCCTGAGTTCGTCTCGTAATAATGTCCATTCGGGGGATCGCATCCCGTTCCGAGGCAACCGGCCAACCGGTCCTCGCGATCGTGGCGTTAACGAGAGTCAACCTTTCGTCAAACGTTATTTCCTCGCCGAGTTTTCCTCGGGATCAACGGGTCGTGCGAGGTTTCAGCGACGATCAGGAACGTTGCTCGAGGAGGGATCGTTTAAGGAGATGGAGACGGGGTAATAAAACGGCGGCGGTAATCTGCCGCGAAGCAAGAGGCATGGAAGGTGCTATTTTGCCGATACGCGATGCGGGTCCACGTATGAATCTGATTATAGGTATATTTAAAGCCGTTTCAGGCTTTCAGCCAGACGTTTGAAGCCGTCTGCGAGCGAATGACGAGGATCGAGGGAACCTCGAGGGAATATATTTCACGGGGAAGTAGAAGATTATACCCGGGGTGAGAAATTAGTATGGGATGCACCTTGTTATTCGCATATTTGACATGGATGCCGAGGCTATTTACGAAAATTCTAGGCGACGATGTAAAAATTGTTACGTGTAATTTTTCGTTGATACGTACTAATAAGGATTAACATACTCGTTACCTCGATCGGAGCGGTTAAGAAGCTACTACGTTCCCTTTTCAAAGACGCGTTATTCTGCCCGATAAACGCAAGCGAGTATCCAAATGCATATCCATCTGCATGCAGCATGGTGTCCAATGGCGTCGACACATCGCGCCAGAAACAATCACGGTACGCATGCAAGGTAAACTTGCAAGCTGACAGAAACAGTGGCCTTGTCCGGCAAAGAGGAGCCGGTACAGGCCTAGACAACCTCGCGTTAGAGAGACGACCAGAGAAAAATTCCGGGCCGGTATCATCGGCGTGACTGGTCGGTCGGTCGGTCGGTCGGTCGCCGCTCCACGCAGGGACGTAACAACGGGCAACAGGGGGACGAGGGCGGCCGCGATATTTCGGGAACCGGGACTCGGGTAACACAAGCCCCAGGGGCAGCGAAAATCACGAGGATACCGCTCGGAGCCTCTTTTTTGTTGGCTCGCAGCGCGTCATCTCGCAGCGCCACGTCCGTGGCGGCGGCGGTGGCGGGCCCAGGCACCGGTTTTAAATTCCTTTTGAGTCCACCGCGGGGGTGTCGCGGGGCAGCATGGCACGCCGGATCGGCGGAACAGCCGAAAAGAGGAAGAGGGAGAGAGGGTGGAGCAAGAGTCGGGGACGAGGAAGAGAGACAACGCGAGGCGAACACGCGTAGCAAGGTGGAGGCATCGGTAGGTACGCGAGGGGTACGAGAACTGGACGATGGGGCACACTGGGGCGGCGTAAGGGGACAGGGAGGGCCGGAGAGGGGGCGAGTGCGCACTCGAAAAAAAAATCATTTGCACGGTAATTCGAAGCCTGGATTTCAGTCGATAAAAGGATGCACACACGCCGCGGCGCATACAGAGGGAAGAAACAAATGAACAAATTCGCGTTTCAGAATAATGCCCGGCAATCCCATCTACCCGCCTCTCTCGCCGCTCGCGGCCCCTCCTCGCCCCGCCGGCCTCCTCCACCTCCGCCACCCTGCCGTGGGCCACCACGTACCCCGCGTGCACCCTCGCCCGCCTACAACCACGTCCTACGGCCTCCACCCGCCTCACCACTGTCGATGCGCCGTGGCACCCACTCCTCCTCCGGCACACACCGCTACCCGCGCAACCCCACAACCCTACTTTTTTCATTCCGTCCTATCAATTGATCAGGTTTTAAATTTCCGCGTCCATCCGAGCCGCGCCTCCACCTCTTCCTCCTCCGCCTCCTCCTCCGCCTCTGCCTCCTCCTACTGGGTGCCGTGCTCCACACACACACGCACGCGCGCGCGCCCACCACCGGTCACGCACACGCACGCACCTGCACACACCGTCGCCCCTCCGCTGTCCTCTTCCACCTCTCGTCCATCCGCACGATCGCTCTCTCCCTCCCTCCCGCCCTGATTCGATCCTCATCCCGACTGTCCCTCCTCTCTGTTTAATTAAAAGGACACATTAAATTATTTTTTCAATTGAACCCCCCATTGTTACTCGCAGACTGCTGATTCTATCCAATCGTTTTCTCTCTTTCATCCTCCCTCGGTCCGCGCTATACACTCCGTCGTCCTCTCTCTCTCGCACTCGCCCTCGCTCCCCGGCCTGCTTTCTCGCTCCGTGCCACCCCCTTTTCGTACCACCGCCGCGGTGGTGCCTTTCTCTTGCGGCATCTCCCTCGAACCTCCGACCGACCGACTGCTCGCCGTTCTTCTCTAGCCCGGTTTTTTTTCGCGTTAGAAGCTTTGTCGGAATACGCGTGCGCGACTCGTGTGCGTGTGTACATATGTACCCGGCGTGTCAGGTATATAGGCGCGCATCAACGCGTGCCGAGCTGTGTGCGTGTACACCTGACACTCGGTGCACGCGTGTACGCGCATACCTGCACGAGCCTCGCCGAGGTGTACGCGCCGCTCTACCTTGGTCCGCGTGCGTACCTGCACTCCTCTTCCTTCGCGTGGTGGCGCGCTCGCGCGCGCTCTCCTATTAATTGGGAAATACCGAAATGCGCGGAATATCGAGCACCTTGATGGCACGACTAGCGTGGCCCCTCCGCAACGTTCGAGCTGCAGGACGAAGAGGTGCACCGGCAGCGGCGGCGGCGGCGGCGGCAGCGGCGTCGGCGGCCGCGTCGAGGAGAGGGTGGGGCGTGTGGGTGGCGGATGGGTGTTAGTGTGGGTGTGGCGACGATTTTTTCGACGACAGGCCTCCACCGCTCGGCCGTTCTCGTTAAACGAATTCGACGGCTTTCGCGAGATTGGGAATGAGAGCTGTGCGCTCTGCCTGCGAGATATTTGGGTTACTTCGAATTTTACCCATGTGAAAAAGGTGATTAGAGGACCGGGCCCGATGATTGTTCCGCTGTCGAATGTTCATTAGGGGAACGCTCGATGGAAGCGGTCCAAGCGCGAGGCCTTCCGCGATCGAGCACGATTCGCCCAACGACCGACCCTATCCACCGGTTTTATCGGCAAGAATGCAGCCCGCGAATCCCGTGCACTTGGATCGCCAGCTCTCCGGGTACAGCCCGGTCGACGAATGTTGCGTCGGGTGTGTTCGAGTTTGTCAGAGATTCGTCGTTTCTCCAAAATTTCCCCAATTCTTTCGTGTTTTAGTTTCCACCTACGTGCGATTTGTCCGAGTTTCATCAGGAACGGAAGCATCGTATGTTTGAAGTTGTATACGAGAGTTTAAACGCGTTTGGCTTCGTATGAACAGGTTGCAGTGGAACTTTTGTGGATTCGTTAGTTGTCCAAAAACCCTGGGAATTTTTGTGACAGTTTACAGTGTCGAAGAATTCGCACTAGACTCGGTATGTTTGAAGTTGTATAGCCGAGTTTGAATGTAATTGGAGTTTACATATCCTGGATCGAATCAAGCGTGTATGGGCCTTGTGGGCAGTTGATCGTTTAAATAACGATAGTTTATTTGTTAGAAAATTTTAGATAAAACCTGGTTAAGACTGTATATTTGTTTGGTAACAAATGGAATCTTGCTGTGTTTCAAGTTGTACAGTCGAAATCGGTTATATTGGCTGGAATATAAAGGCTGTTGTATGCTGTATACGAATGTTTACAAGGGATCGATTGCTTAAACGATGATGGTTAAAAAATCAATTTTTTGAGGAAGCATGCAAGTTTCGTTGAACTCTGTGCAGGAATGGAAGCCAGCTACGTTTGAAGCTGTATAGCTGAGTTTTAATGTATTGTTCGTACGAAATAGATATTTTATCTGGTATGTGATTGTTTGAATAACGAAGGCGTATAAGTTCTCGAACAATTTTATACTGGTTTGATAGCCTGTAGGATTTATTGAAGTTTGACCACGGTAGCTTCTCTTTGGGATACAAAATTGCCAACAGAAATTGTTAATAAAATTTTCCTCCGAGAATAAAAGAGAAAGTAACGAATAAAAAGGGTTGATCAAACTCTGCGTGGTTCTAAATATTTGATTAGCTAATTTCTTCGAGAAAAATCGACGAGACCTTGGTGGAAAAGAATCTTTATTTTAGTTCCAAACGAGATAAATCATCTGCGAGATTTGCGAAGGGAGAGAGCAACGCAACCGTAGCCTAATTCTTGTATAGAAGGCAAATAACCGGAATCGGTCTCGCGAGAAATCCGATTTTAGCCTGTCAATGATAGCTACGACCTGCAAGAGCGGCCAATTACACGGATCTCTTTATCCTCGACATCGGTAATGCGCTCGACGTCTGTCCCGAGTTTTACGTAACGCGAGCAGAAGAAATTACTTTGCAAACGCTTTCCTTGGGACCTCGTCGATTCGCTCTCCTCTCCGTTTAACCGAGTCACCTAAAGCCTTGTAAAACCGAATCCGTTTAAGGAGAGATCGATGGAGCTCGGTGTAATTGCCAAACAATCAGAGAAACCCAAGATTCCGGGAGCGAAAATCTTGCATATACCCTTTGGCTACTTCCAATTATCTTAAACTTTGCACGAGTCACCCGACTGTGGAGCAGAGTTGGCGAAAGAAATTAAAAAAATTCGCGCTTATTTACTAATTGAGATGTTTTTATTAAGAAGCCCCCCTCCCGTAATCAGCGAGTTGGCCATTGTCCAAGATAGACCACGGTCCAACGAAGAGGGAGGGGTCGGGCCTATAATCCAAGGCCCTCTCTCTCTTTGTTCGTCCGGCAAAGAAAGTCTGAAACGGTGAATCGAGCCCGGCTACATCGGTAATTCAGAGAAGCTAATTAAAAGTTGACTCGTAGGTACGAAGGCCGGCGCATCCTCGGCCGGTCGGCCCTTGAAATGCCCTCGGTCACCAAGCCGACCGCTATGAGGGGTTAAGTGAGGTGAAAACCAACCAGCGGAGAGAGCACAAGTCTCACCTCATTCCACCTCTTATCCTTCTGATCCCGTTCCGCCACTTTTTCCAGGATTATTTTCGCATTGTCTTCGTGATCACAAACATTTTCCTTCCCCTCTGTTCGCTCTTCTTCGAGTCTTTATTTTAGAATATAAAACGAAGCCGGTCATCTTCCTTCTCCATCCCTCTTTACCCTTTTCCGTCATTCATCCCCTCGTTCATTCGTGTGTTTCTGTTTTCTCTACGTTTTTTCTTTCTTTCCTTTTTTTACCCCTTTCGGTTTTGGTTTCGGGGGATTGATGATAATTCGCATTTTCAAAGTCATTTTCGAGGGGTGGATTTTCACTAGGTTTCGCGGCGGTGCGAGTGCCGGGGGGACAATGTTTGTGGTGCGCGGGGAACTGGGCGACTAGGTGTGAGTGACGATGCCAATGACACAGAGAATCGATGTGGAATTTTTGGATGACGAGTGCGTGCGTTTGCGGGTATGCGTCGGTGTGACTGGGTGAAGAGTTAACGGGGCATCGAACGGAAATCAAGGGGTGATAGCCCGCGCTGGAACATCGTCATTAAGGAGAGGAATGAAATTCAAAGAACGCCAAAGTGACGGTACAATTTATCTACGAAATTACCTAATTTCTAAACTGTCGACAAATGGTCATCGGCTTGGAAAAGAATATTTTCAAAACCGGACGTATTTTTTAGAAAATATTAAAAACGGAGAAGATATTTTTTCAACTGTCAGGAAACAATCGCCGTTCAACGAAAAAGAATTTTTCCAAAATCGAAGAAACGTTATCGTCGAGATAAAAATGAAATCTTGTATCATTTGTCAAAAAAGAAGAAGAAGAAGAAATAAAAATCTTCCAGTCACCTAAATTCAAAGATTAGCATTCACATCCCGATCCCGACCAAGAACGATCCATTTGGAATGATCGACAAAGAGTTCAGCCGAGTCGCCGCGAAGGATAATTAATTAAGAAGCGACGATTAATCAGACCGTAATGGCGTCGAAAGATGCTGCGTCGAATTGGCC
The DNA here is from genome assembly GCF_001483705.2 of Eufriesea mexicana. Lineage (NCBI taxonomy): Eukaryota > Metazoa > Arthropoda > Insecta > Hymenoptera > Apidae > Eufriesea > Eufriesea mexicana. The sequence continues at coordinate 829,862 of NW_016908664.1, read as the reverse complement.
ATCGAGTGGCCTTTTCTCACCCTCGCATAAGTGGCCGAACGGCAGGGCTCTCGGTGACAGGGTCATCCAGTCCTTGAAGCCGCGCTCGGCGCACCTGTCGGCCAATCGACTTCCTTTTTTCTCGTCGCCTGTCACCGGAAATCCGTGCAACGACAGTGGCCGCCATCGTATCTGTCGATCTGCGGTATCGACGACGAGGGCGATTCATCAAAGTGTTGCGCCTCTCCCTCCGATCCGAGCGCCGCCCGGACGGCCCTACGGCTAACGAAATATTACGTCGCGGCGTCCGAAAACACGCGTGGCCGCGTGTGTATTCTCCTGCGCGACGCTTGTCCCCGTGTTCGTGTTCGTACAGAGGCCGATCCTCCACCGACCCTAAGCGGATACGCGGAAAACGAGCTCGTAGATGGATAAATACTAAAACGTCAGTAACTCACGATCAGGCTGAACCCTCCTCTGCCATTTCCTCCTGCTTCTCGCGCGCGCACAACCTCCCCGCGCTGCAGTCGCTTTTATGTTTTTTTTTTCTCCCCTCCCCCTGTACACCTACATCTACACCTGTACATACCTACACGTACACGTGTGCGCGTATTTTTTTAGGTTCCGTTTCTGTTTTTTCGTTTTCCTCTCCGCTTTCCTATCCTGCACACAACGCTTTGTACGCGACGCCTATATAGGCATTGTATACATCCTGCAGGATGTACATCTAGATCAATAGCATTGGAAATTATCCAAACAAATTATCGATAGAGCGAAAAAAGCCGAGGCCGAGGGCGACCGAGCCGAACCCGAGCGAGGCGCTACATCACGCATAGCTTCGGCCCGGAAGAGAGCGAGAGGGGGTCCGTGGAGCGCGGCGAGAACGACGGAGAGCGGGACAGGGAGCGACAAGGAGCGTATTAAAAAATAAAAAATTGCCGTACATTTTTCAGGCATTAACGTGTGCGCGGGTGGGTTGGGGTCGTTGCTGGCTGAAGAGTCGGGGGTTGGACCCGGGACTGCGGGCGCGGGGAAACGCTTTTTAGGGGCGCGAAGGGGTTTACCAGCCCCTGGTCTCGCCCGCGTTTGCACCACGGGGGTGAAAGGTGGAGAGAGGGTACCTACGTGCATGTCTCTTCCCGATTGGCCTGCCAAAGCCCCCCAGGAAGCCAATTCACGAGGAACGTGTTTAGCGCAATTTTTCAAAATTAACTAATGTTCGACAGCCGGAGCGAAGCCGCGTCGCCCAGCCCGCTCGGCCCCGCCGCGCCCTTCGTCGCCCGACATTAATCACTCTTAATTAACGGGGGTGGAAGGGCAAACAGCGGTCGTAGGTCCGTTCTCTCCTATCTTCGCGCGTCGCTTCCAAACCCGTCCGAGTTTCTTCCTCTAATCTACCACCCTCCACCCCAACTACCCCTATTCACGCCGCAAATCCGACTAACCTTTCCTACGACACCGAAACGCGTTATCGATACGTTTAAATCCAAAAAAAAAAAAATAAAAATAAAATATATACATACAGGTATATATAAAAATTCCAAATGGTAGTTCCGAAGATGGGACAAAGTTTGCGCAAAGCAGAGAGCGAAGAAGGAATAAGAACGAGGTGTAAACGGACGGGGCAAGACTCCTGAGACAAGGGTGCAATTTCTCAGCGGGTTTCATCGAACCAGAGCCCGGCAACGCTCGCTTTTCGTCGCGTTTGGCGGGCAGCGTAAAAATTACGTCGACTAGAGTTTATTTGTCCGGAAATGGCGGTGCCCCGGGGGTGGTGCTTGCACGGTTATAGGTGCGGGGCAGAAAAAAAGGGGACTGGCGTAGGTGGAGGCGGAAGGGAGACAGAGGAAGACGGGTGGGAGCGAGAGAAGGCACGTACGTACCTACCTACCGGCGTGGTTGATGTATTGCGTATTATTTGTGTGTTGCGTTCGTTGCTGCATTGCGCGCTTTTTTCTGCTCCCACCGCCTATTATTTATTAGCACTAACGTGCAATTGTATTGATCTGCAATATACCACCCGTCCGGCCCCACCCACGCCCGATGGATTTTTTTCCTCTTTTCGAGGATGTATCCGGACTTGCCGGGGAATGGAAGTTTGCTACGATTGGCCCCGCGTGATGGAACAACCGCTGATGCTACACTTCGCCCGTTCCAGCATGTCACGATTTTCCTTTAGCTTCTTGTACAACGCCGCGTTTAATCCCTTTCATATTTAATACCGCTCCCTGGCGGAAGCAGCACGGAAATTCGGAAGAACTACGCCGATGCAGTTTAATCAACTTAAATCTTTCTCGCCTCTTTCCTGTCCTATCGCGGTCACTCTATCCGCTCCTCGAATCGTCCGAATTTATGTGATTTCGGGGTGTCGTGCGAATTTTATTTTCACAGAGTTTAGCCTCTGAGGAGTCGAGGAATCGTATATCGTTGGTACTTTTGCTTCATGGTACCGCTGATTTGGGAGCGGACTAGAACAACGATCATCTACGGGTCAAAATAATAATCCACGTGTTCTTGCATGAAAACGGAACCAAAGTCCCAACGTGATCAATTAACCAGGCCTTTCTTTTAGTATGTCCATTAATCTCGGTGGATTTTTGAAATAGAAAAAGAAAGGAAGAAGGCAGCGAAACTGTTTCAAGATCGAAGGGAAGATGTAAATTCGTCTTATCCGCTCGCCTATACTCGCTGCACCCCGAGCGGCGCTGGAGCACTCGGTGGCGGCTTAAGCGGTCGGTGGCGCGGCGTCAAAGTGAATCTAGCCGACGAGCATCAGCGAGGCTATTATATCGTCATCATAACGATATAACGCGAAATCAACAGGGTAACGATACGCGTGAAGAGAGAGCAGTGATATATATATATATATAGAGAGAGAGAGAGAGAGACTGGGTCCCGCGTGGCGAAACACAATAGCCTCCGCAGCCGGTGACCTGTCTCCCCCAGCCTCTCTGTCTCTCTTCGTCGTTTCTCCGGTCTGGAAAGCGCGCGTTTCGCCCCCTTCGCCCTCCGGTTGGCGCGCGTTCGAAACAGCCGGCAAGCCCGCGAAACTGACCGTGTGGCGGGCAGTCGCGTTGCGTTGCGTTGATGTAACTAAATGATTGGGTAAATGATTCCACAGCGTGCCGCGAGTAATTGAGTGGTGCTGGTGTGGGCGATGACTGCCAGAGAGCGCCGGCCGGCCGACGCGTGTTGGTCCCCGTGCACGTACACGCGGCACGCCGGCTGTGTGCACCGCGGTGTATACAGATCAGCGCGGAGAGGCGAGTGCATCGCTGTTACCGGCTCGCGCCGCACACGCGTGCACCGGCCGTATACGTACGCGTGAATCCGCGGCCGAGTGTGCGTGGCACGCGCGCCCCACGGCAATGACGAGTCATCCACGCTAGAACACCTCGCCTGCGCTCGTTCCTCTCGGCCTTCGGTCGCGTCCGCTCGCTCGCTCGCTGACTCGCCGGCTCTGTTACTCGCGCACCGGCCGGCCAACGCGCGCTCGTGTCCGTGGCCGTGTGTACACGTGCACGAGAGGCCACACAGAGGCCCGTAGGCCGCGGCCGTGTCATGATTTCGCGTTTGTTTACGCGCTCTCGCCGGTCACTCTCTGTCTCCGTCCTGCTTTTCACTGATCGTTCTCTCCGTCTCCTCTCTTCTCTCTCGGTCCACGCGGTTCACTCGCGTTCCTCTTCGTTCCTCTTGCACGGGAGAGCTTGGCCGGCCCTCTCTCTCTCTCTCTCTCTCTCTCTCGCCCCCGTTCTCCGTTCCTCTCACCTGCGGTCGGGTGTTGGCAAATTTGCGTGGCCGCGGGGATATGTTTTCGTTTCCAATGATTTATGCCGGCAAATGGGTCGCGCGCGCGTGAAAGTGTCATGCACCGCGTTATCGATGACAGCTATCGATGGGAAGGTCGAGTACGTGCTCCTCGAAAGAATGCGGCTTTGTAGCGGCCCGCCACCGATACGCGCCACCCCCGTCCGCCCCCGAATCATTCAACGCACCGCCGCGTGGAAAATCATCCGGTGATTCCGCGTCCCCGTTCCGCGGCCCCGTTTCACCTACGCTGACCGTGAATTTCGCTAATTATCGCCGCGATCCGCCGCCGCGTTTCTACCGCTCTTTCCATTTCTCTCGCGTTTATCAAGAATCGCTCGCGGCTCAACGAGGGCGCGATTTTTTCCACATTTCCCATTCCGTGAGAATCACTGCTTTAGGCGTACGAGCAGAGACTTCGAGTTACTGTCGCAGAAATGGCGAAATCGGATTGGCCCTTCGCGTTCGAAGATTCGAATTTCGATGCATCGCGTGAAGACGACGTGACGAAGACTCGGAGACATTTTTGTCAACTGTCAAGAATGACGGATATTTAAGACGCGGGTTGGATTAAAAAATAATAAAGGTGCGAGTTATTTTCTCGAAGGCGATCTAAAAGGAGATCTATCGAAAATTTAGGAGGTATTCCTTCTATGGAGAATGTGCTGATGACGAAGAAGGCGAATTGTAACTTGGAACATCCGAGCTAAATATTTAGAAAATTCGTAAGTTCTCGAAAAGAATTGAGTCTGATGCTAGGAATCGTACCATTTTGAGAAACACAGTTTTACTAGTCGATCCTTTGAAACACCTACTGTATTTTCCAATTTTACGCGTTTCATTTGGGACGTACCTTGAATAATAAAATAATTCCAAAGATTGACACCGTAAATCGAGCAAGGTCTAATTGGCAAACAAGGAAAACCGAGTTAAAACTTACTGCATCCCCGAACGGTTGCCGAATTATTAACCCGGAATTGGAGGGAAAAGAGCGGAAAAGGGGAAAATTCGGGGCGAAAGAAAAACGATGATCCCGCGGCAGCGGGAATTTACACGTTGGCCGAAAAACCACCGCGATGAAGCTGTAATGATGAATTAACGCGGACACCGGCCGCGGCAGAGAGTGCGTACAGAGTCGCGCGGCGTTTTAAAATATAATCATATATCAAGAACCCGGGCGAAAACAGCGCGCAATCAGCGATTTAACGTTTACGTTGGCCATGGCCGGAATTCGATGCGATATTTCCCTTTCTACGGTACACCGGAGTAATTCCGTTTTTGCGCAAACAATGACGGCGTGTGTGTCGTTGCACGGAGGCACGGTGTCGTGCAAATTACCCATTAACGTCGCTTGATAGTTCGACCGGTCGTTTCCAACGAGCCCAGTCGATTATCACTCGCCCGTGCACACGTTCCTCCGCTAATCCGGCAAAGGCAACTTAGCAAAACGAAGAAGAGGGCCGCCTGGAAAGGGGCTGGAGGGGTGGCAGCACGGATCGCGAGGACGCGTTTCAGGCAAGTGACAGTACCAACAAAAAATGAAATCGAGTTCTGCTTGACAGAAGTGGGGTTCGTAATTTAAAAAACAATGGACGCTAAGGCACAATGAGGCCAAATGAGATAGGGGATGGTTCCCGTCGAGGTGAGGGCGTGCGACGACTGCACGGACCGGAGAAGGACGGGGGATGAAATCCTATACTGGACAAGGGGAAGGCGGCGATGTAGGCGGTCAGGCCGGCTCCTAGCGAAAAGTTCAAACGATTCCCGTGCTCGAACAGAGAGAGCACCGTCCCGTCGGATTAAGCTTATGCCGCATTAATTAATTTCTATTCTTTTGCGTCATAAAGAACCGCGCTTGTAGCTCGGTCGCGACCGTCGCGCGCTAGTTTCCTTTTATTGCGCCAAACGACGAATACCGGTCACCGGTGATACATCGTTCCACGTTCCTTTGTCCCGTTCTTCGCGTAAGTACTTTATCAGACGAATATCCGCAGCATCCGTGAAAAATACTCGGGCCAATCGTGCCGATACGGAATTTTTGTCTAAGACTATCGCAGCCATCGCGATCCTTGTTACTCGAAGTATCGCGTAAAAAGGGGCTGATCTACTGTCTCGATCTACTTATTAAACGCGAGAACGAGGAAAGATTGGTATCTGGGATAATTAAGAAACACAGTCTAGTTGGTTAATACGCGAATCGAGTGGTTTTTAATTTAATTAAATCGCGAGTTTCCGGGCGTTTTCTTGGTCTCGGAGTTCCTCGAACCGCGCTGGAACAGGTTCATATTCATCACTAGCGGCTCCTATCGATTGTTGGTCTAATTGTGTTACTGTGAATGTCCGATTCACCCAGCGGACCCCAACGCTGCTCAGAGAGGAACCGAAATACTCTCTGCTCCCGTACACTCTGACGGGTAGAAAGGGTGGTTTGCATATTTTTTAACGTCCGCGAAGCATCCTGAAAATTAATGTAACTTTTATCCGTCAAACCGCGGCTTCGTTGCCCGGCAAACGTTTCACGCGTTTCACTCGAGAGGGAACAAAATGCCGGCGGGAGGGGGACGAAAAAGGGAAGAAAGGAAGCGCGATAAAACGAAGAGAAAGGGTCCGACGTTTTATCCACACCGGGACAATTTTCTTCCATGGGGAACGCGAACTTTCATTAGATTTCCCCGCGATTCGTTGGCCAGGGGAAAAAATCCACGACCTCGTTCGAGACAATGATCTCCGCGACAGGGATACACCTTTGAGTTCCTTTAATGGCGGCGTTTGATGTACGCGGTGGTCGCTTTAACAAGGTCGGCCGTGCGCGGAATAATGCAGGGGAGGGACAGCGTGGCCGGGAAATACGATTGCGCGTAATATTTCATTTTAATTCCTGGCGAATATAATCCGTAGCTTTTCACCGTTCGTCCCATGCGTATTTCAATAATTTCGTCCGCCGCTGTTGATACCGCAGACGTTGGCGGCTCGTATCCGCGGAAAATCAGGCGAACGTCCGCGGTGAATTATCGCCACTCGTAACCTTGTACCTCGATCCTGCCAAGAATTCGAGAATCTGGCATTCCCTTGCGCGAACTCGATCGGACAGTTCGATTTCCCTATTTTTTCCCCGATTTTTCCCCATTCCCCATTTATTTTTCTCCCTCCCTGTCTTCTTTGCGCGCGACCCTGCTGGCCCAGCCTAGGGTAGCCTTTCCTTCTTTGTTTTGCTCGACGCCTGCCTGCGTTTTTTCACGTCCGATAAACGCGATATCAACTTACGGAAGATCGGCGAACCCACGCGTTTGATCTTCCGTACGAAATTTCCATTCGACGGGAGATCTATAGAGGTTGGCGTGCTCGTAAATAGCCGTGGCCAGCGTTCGCGGTCCATGGGAATTCCATTTCGTTTTAAAACGTAATTACAATAGAAATAGGAGATATTGTTTGTTCCTCGGGAGCGAGGCGTTCTCTTCTGTTCACGGCGTGTGTGCGCGTGGGCGTGTGTGCAAGCGCGCGTGTAAGCTCGTACGTGTTCGGACGCGAGTGTTTTGCACGGGGACCGTTAGTCGCGGATAAAATAGACAAAGTCCGCCTATTTGTTCCTTTGTGGCCGGCAAGGTAACTGGATACACGCGGTTAAATAATAAAGGAGCCACAAGTCGACGCGCTAATTAACAATACCTTTGCGTCCCCGCTAATTGCGCTTCACTTTGTTATATTACGTTTTAAGTGGGACCAGCGCGCTGAGAATTACGCGCTCGCTCATGCGTTCTTACCGCCATTTGCATAATGAACGAAGCCTGTCGTTAATTAGACCCATAATCGCGGCGAGAAAAGGCCAGATTGAACGGCTCAGGCAACCGAGAATATTAATACCTCCACTTCTTTCGCGAAAACACGACCGCGAGTTCTATGCTACGGCTGAGTTATCGTTGCTTCTTGCAAAGGGGAAACAGGTAATTGATAACCTGTACAGCTCGATCAGGAGCACTGTTACGACGTCGCTGCAACGTGATTTTCCGCTACAAGAGTTTACGAGAATGAACATTAGAATCGTACAAAAGCTTCGTTAATTGGAGTCATTGAATAACGAAAAGAGATTTTGTTGCCTAGAAATCTGCCCGAGCGTGTTCTTTCCCGTGGATCGAAAGAAATAAGTTCCTGCTTCGAGCATGTCTTTCTTCGGGAACAGGTACGGAAGAATAATTTATTACGATTGCAGAGATACCTAGCTAAATTAGACTTCAACGCTAAACGTACCGGGACTTTACACGTACCTATTCTTACCGTAAGGGGTGAAAAGACCCCTCGTGGTACATAAGGTATGCAAGGAATTTCCAGAAAAAAAAAAAACAGAAAACGAGAAGTTAAACAATCAAATAATATAAGAATTTACAGAAAGTCAGATGAGCGAAAGAAATAAATACAGCCCTGAAAGAATGTCAAGAGTGTTTGAGCTTAGAACGAAAGTGACCGCGCGCAAGAGGATCGAATGTAAGGGATGTTTATGACAGAGCCGAATGCAAGTGAACAGTGAAAGCCTAGGAATGCGTCTGAGTGTTTAGAATACGCGATCCACCGATTGAGAAAGAGAACATGAGTATGAAAGAAGACAGAGTGCAAGAACGCGGAATAGTCAGTGTGTGTTTTAGACTCAGTCACAGTATTTTGTGAGATATAGCGAGTGAGAGTCAGCCGAAAGTTATTAACACCTAGAATAGATCATTTTTATATCTACATCGCTGTATATTCTGTTACCTACCCAACATTCCTACAGAAATAACAATAAACGTACAATTATAAAGTAAATTTTAAAAAGGATAATTTGACCCCGCTCGTTTAGCGTTAATTATTTCGGAATACGATCCTCATTCACCCTTCTACCGTTTCTCGAGTGAAACGTTATTTTAACCAACATGGAAGTCTGAACCCCAAAGCAAGAAGATCCATCGAGACCCCCTAAACTAAAAGTCACGAACTACCCTCGGTACTCCACGCAGTGTCATCGATTTCATCCGAATATCTTTGCACGAAGACAGTGAATCCGACGCAGCCGGTCCAAAACATGGCGACGACTTGGGAATAATTAAAATGGAGTCTGCCCAGCGAGCCGGAGCAATAATTTTCCACGTGAAGGGAAGAAACTATGGCTACGTGTGCTCGGGATGGCGGTGCGTTTGCACGCGGCCACGTTAACTAGTATGCAAAAAAGCCTTGTCGCAATAAAGGTGTGAAGGAAGCAAAACTTCCGTGAAAATCGCACGCGAGGATAATGTATACCAAGCGGCTCTATCGGTTCTGTCGGCCGCTATCTTCAGCCTGGACGATGTTACAGAGCCCTCTGTCCTCCTATGGCGGCGCACAGGCCGGATCTCAAATGACTCACGCAAAAGTAAATTATACATTGAAAGGGTTTAATATAATGAAACGCTCCATATGCATGAGAGAGGAGGCCAGCCTGCCGCTTTGCACACCACACGTCCACGGTGCCCCGCGTTTCTCTGCGTGCCACTGACGTATCGTGAGTTCGATGAGCCCAGATCGAACGTCTCTACGAGCAGAATAATGGCGCCTGCACACCGTCGGGTGCATAAAAAAAGGGCGATAAAAAAGATAGAAAAAGAAAAAAAAACAACGAAGAGAGAGGGAACGAGAGAGCGGAGCGTAATTTAGTCACTATAACCAAAGCGGTCGTAGCGCGTCCGATATATTGCCCTCGACGCGATTCCTCCCTTTTTAAATATTTCCCCAAAGCTTTATCGGAAATCTTCCATTTCATCCCACGATCGTCCTTTCCTCGTAGATTAGGATAATTGTCGTCGTGAACCTGGATAAACGATGTTATCGGTGTCACGGCTGATCGACGCCACGCGTCCAGCAATTTTCAGAGGAAAGCTCGCAAACCGAGTCTTTTCATGGAAGAACAAGCAATTTTCAGGGTTAAAAATTCCCGTACTACAAGCTACACGATTTCTCTGTCGAATCTTTCGCTTCCTTTAATAATAAAATTACACAACATTCGAATCTCTTTTACAAACTAAAAACCGATCCATCTTCCTCGTTTCCTAACTACAGAAAACGATAGCGTACCTTCCCGTTCAGGGAGGAAGATTCTCTTTCATCCAATCCCGTCCACTCGACGAGGAACGGAGCGCGAATGAAATGGAGTAGACTAAAAATTAGCCAGCTGATCGGACTATGGGCCAGCGTGGAATGGGCCAGCGAAGATAACCTTAGCCCAGCACGCCGACGGCAGAGAACCGAGCGAAGGGGTGAAAGATCAGAGGGGGATGAAACGAAGGCGATATCGACGAAATTATTTTCGATCTCTCGCGGCAGCTCGTCCGGAATCGTTCAACGGAACGGACGTCGAATGGAGCTGACGGTACTTACCGAGAGAAAGGGTGCGATCGGGAAGAATGGTGTGAGAAGAAAAGGGGTGAGAAAGCGGAATGCAGCGCGGAGAGCGCCGCGGGCGGTTGCGAGCGATACTACGAGGGCCTAACACGCGGGGGTGGCTGGATGGTGGACGAGAGGCGGCGGGGAAGGGGGCGGAAAGCATCAAAAGCAATGTTTGGTGGCGCTATAATGAAATGAATTTATGCAGAGCCGTAATGCCTGAATATTTAGCAACCCTCTTCTGGTTCTGTTCCTGGCCAGACCGTCACCCTAGCCGCTATACCGTATTCGAATTAAATTCGACCACTGGACCTCCATTACAAGGATTGAAACGACCTCAGTCCGGGTAACGGGATACTTTTGCATGAAATATCTCCTACACGTCCTCGTCCTGTTATGCCATCTTACATCGCCACGGGACGGCTTTTGCTACGGGGATGAAGAGGTAGAAAATTGGTTCCTTCGACGTTCAGCGATGCTTCTGGAAGAAGAATACTGTAGACTTTCTAGCTAGATTAATCCTATGCAGACTAAGATCTGCGCGTCTAATGAACAACTTCCTTTTAAAACTGGCTTATTTAATTAACATATTACACTAAGTTCCTCTCAATTCTAACTCTCAAACACATGATCCTCTCTGTTCACATTTGTTGCGTCTGTCTCACTTTGTCTCGTTGCTTCGTTCGCTTTCTTTGTCACATGGTGTTCTATGACCGGGCTAATAGGGAGGGATCAGTTCTTCCAATAAGGGAAGCTTTTCACTCTACTTCTGCCATGATGTTAGAATTGTTGGGCTGGTGAAGTTTCTCCGATGACTTCTTTTCAGCAACGCAGAGTACGTCTCGACTACACGCGATCTGCCGCGCCTACGCCCTTGCACCCTTACTTAAAGTCAAAATTCTCTCTTCCCATACACAGGCTTTCTCTCTCAATCACTCGACCCAGTCATAAATATGTCATCCGTTCGCACGCACTCCAGGTATCATCCTAAACGCCTAAGTCGAAGCCCATGTCACTGATTATTATTCCCCAGATAGAGTCTTTCGATGCTCGCCACCCCACAATACTATCTTGGTTGTTTTCTCTCAGGTGGAAATTAATCGTGGCTTTCCTTGGGTCACGGATTGTGACAATGATTAACATAGATTTCGAATATACATGTGTTGATGTAATAAAGCAGTGATGTCTGCGAGAAAGGGATGATTGAGACAGGTATGCTTGGGATGCCAATATCTAATGGATTCAGGTTATCCTGATAAATGAGGTGTTACGTGAATCGTGTATGTTCACGTAATGTACGAAAATAGATGAACAAACCAGAGAGATTGGGCATAGGTCAATTGCAATGGAGTCGTAATAGTGAAAATAGGTGTAAGCATATGATTGCGAGAAATTAATTATAGTTTATACTTAATATTTGCGTTTGATCATTTTTTTTTTTGGTAATTAAATAAAGAATTGTTCTTATTGTTATTGATATTTCCTCCACCACTGACACAAGTTAAGTCGCTCATATGACAGTTCGATTACCTATATAAATCGCGAAATAAAAATTTATATTAAATAGAAAAATTGGAGTCAAACCTTTTGGTCCGTGTTCGCCTCAAATATGCCAAATATACTGCTATATACAGAAGCCTGCACAGGATTTTCCAAAGATCTGCAACAGAAAATATAAAATTACGTTAGAAGTTGTTACCAAACGCGTTATCGTTTCAACCCTGTGCACTTTTGTCAAAGAAAAATAGTAATTCAAAGACTTTCTGTCATAAAATCGACGATATTTTTAAAACGGTAAATAAGAAATTATTTTACTGACATTCCACGCATCATTGGGTAATTTGGAATTTGATACATTAATTAAAACCTATCTTTAGGGTCCGATTAAATGGCGACTGAGTGCAAAGGGTTAAGAAATTAGAAGAATTTCAGGAAAATTAGAAAAATTAAGGAAGCAGTGCTTCTTTTTAACACCTCAATCATCCCCTAAGCTCCACCCCATTTATTTTTCACGATTAACGATCTAAAAATCGAGTTCTTTGTTAACAAATACGCGAAATGCAAGAAGAGGCGCGTAGTATTAAACAATCGGGAATACATTTGCACGTCGGGATCGGCGCGCGAACCGAGGCGTATAATCAAAGCGTTGGAAATTATTACGCGACACTGGAAATACCGCAAGTGTCCAGACACGCCTGAGGAGCCGGGATGGTCCGAATTCAATGGCAGCAACGGTGGACAACACGATCGCGTCGTGCGGCTGTCTCCTTAGCTCCTGCAGTGAGAATCCGAAGGAACTCGAGGCAGCCGGGTTACCCTGGACGCCGTGGAACTCCATTATTACTCGCCAATTAGCCATGATTAAAATATTTCGGCATCTCGCGTGCACTGCGGCATATTAATATACCACGTGGACCGTGCAGTGGCGAGGGTGGGGGATGCCGAAGAGTCTCGCAACGCGATTATATGGAAATGCGAAGTAGAAGAAGAGGGTTGGCAGAGAGGAAGCAACCCGTTGAGGAGATCGGTCCTTCCTCGGAGGAAGTTCCTTTTCTCGCGTTAATTAAATAACCCCGCGAAAACCGGGCACCGATAATGACTTATTTATTACGCCAATCATGCACGGTCTATTAGCGGTGACGGCGACGATTTCGTCCAGGGATACCTGCCTCTCTCTCTCTCTGTTCATCGTAAATTCCGCGCGAAATTACCCGACAATCGTCGTTAATTGCATATTTATACGCGCGGTTAGTTAGTCACCCGGTTAGTTTTATGGTGACACGCGGGTGATCCGCGGTTGTATCGCAGCCGAGACCGGCCACTGATAAAATGCATCGGTTATGCCCCCGTCATACGTTGCAGGATAATCGTTTCCACTCGCATTATCGTGAAACGCAAGGCTCGATCGCGGAAAATCATTTTTGGAGCTAAAACCACCGCCTCGAACCCCCCTCACCGCCCCCTGTCCATCGCGTCCTCTCACTCTATCCGTCTCTCTCACTCTCTCTGTCTCTCCGCTCTTCTCGCTTCGTCTCTCGTCTCGCGCCATCCAGCGACGCTGCTCTTCAACCGGCGATAAATTTTATCCGTTGAAAACGTTGAAGTTTTTAGAGGGGCGGTGGAACATCGCTGGGCCGACTAATTACTCTTTTTCCGTGCGGTATCCCCGGCCTCGGCGACCATTCCCGAAACCCTGCCCGCGCAAAGAACATTATTATCTCGGGTTTCGAGAAGGCGGCCGGGTCCCGTGTTTTCCTTTCGTTTTGCTCTTTAGCCTCTGTCCCGTGTAACGCCGATTTAACCGCGTAGGTATCAATCTTTTTAATTAGAGGGCCCCGATGAAATTGAATTATTAATTAAATTACGATGTTTCCGCCGCTCGTTATCGGGCTATTCGCGTTGAAACGAGACATTTTTTATGAAAATATTCCCGGCTCGCGGTCTGATTGCATTTTACCGCGGTTTAATTATATACCGAAGCCAGAGAAAACGCGACGCGGCTCGATTGAAATACTCGTTAAACGATAACGCGACCGTTGTCCGTTGTTTCGTTGCTTCTTTCTTCTTTTCCCCTTTTCCCATTTCTTCCCTTTTTCTTCCCTTTCCCTCCTCCCCCTTGTTTCCCTCGTTTTTTCCCCCGGCTAGGGTAAAGAATAGGAAAAAAGACGAGGAGCGGGACAGGGTAGCAAGTACGGGGAGTTCCAACGGTGACTTCGTAATGGATTACACGTCGTAAATCTCGCGTTCGACGCCCGATCACCGTGCACGCGCATAAATTATGAGAAAATTCGAGCATAGTTTCACCGACGACCAAGAGACGCTTCTCGTCGCTTTCAAAATTACGCGCAGATTCTTCGAACTTTCCGACCACGATAATTCACAACTTTCGAGGCCCGAGTCACTATCGGCTATTTGTCTCTGACGAAACGGCTTCTTACGGCGACGTCTTTCTAACCAGCCGCGCATCGGCTAGATTCTTCGCGCGATTTTATATCTCGGATTATCGCGTGTCCGTTTTCGCACAGGTGTATGAGAATTTCGACTGAGAAACAAGCTCTCCTCTCTCGTTATTCTTCTGTATTCGGTTACCTTAAAAATTCGCGTTCCGTTTGATTCGTTTTTGATGTTCAATGAAATTCAGTTGGCTGCAGAGGAAACGAAGCGAGACATTTTTGGTGCCCCATACGGTACACCGTTACGATTCGAAGAGAAAGTTCGAAGATTTCGCGATTATCATGCTTCGATACGATCGAAGGTGGTAAAAGTGACGGAGGAAATATTTCGAGCGTTATTTTAATTAACAAATTCCTCGCGATTCGATTAAAATACCGTTCTAGGGAATTTCTCCAAGGAATAAAATATTTATTTACTAATTAAAGTAGCATTAGTATTTTACCCAACGTGGGATGCCATTTCATTAACTTCTCAGTGCTCGTAGTTTCTCTTACACGGTATAGTCTTTACAATTTTTCTACAGTCTGTTGTACGTACAGTTGATTATAATAAATCCGTAATCGGTACTTCCTAACTCCCCTTGATTATAATTATAAATTGTAAATTGACTATAGCTATGCAACGATGGTGACAGACCTGCTAAAGATTGCAAGCCAATACCGATCTTAGAACTTCAAGGATCTTCGATACTATGCAGGCATCAAAGGGTTGGTTTTTGGGTTTAAAAGGACCTGCTATCTCCTGCAATAGTCAGTCTCAAATCCGAAACAGTGTAGAACGCTTTTAAAGTATCGTAACTCATAAGGACGTGTTTAAATCTCTTCTTTTTTATATTCGCATAAGTGTATATATTTCACCTAAATTAAAATTTATATATCTATTACTGTACAACTGAGTATGGTTACTTCCCTGCACGCTAAACGCATTGATTTTCTTAGAAATGACTAGATCTTAGAAATTACTACAATAATAAATCCGTAATCGGTACTTTCTATACCCCCCCCCCCCCTTACCGATTATAATAACTTCGTAATCGGTACTCTTTGAAACCCCTTGATTATAATAAATTCGTAATCGATACTTTTTAACTTTTCTCAATTATAAGAAATCCGTAATTGGTACTTTCTAACCCCCCACGATTATAATAAATTCATAATCGGCACTTTCCAACCTCCCACGGTTATAATAAATCAGTAATCGGTACTTTCTAACCCCCCTCGATTATAATAAATTTGTAATCGGTACATTCTAACCCCCAACTCGACTACTCCTTAATTACCCATTGTCCAAGTATCGTCAGCGCGAATCAACTTTCGAGGAACGCGGTCCAGAGATATTTCCGAAGCGTTCAGACCCGATAGGGACACGCGATACGCTCGTCAATGCTAAATTGCTTAATGTAGCCCGGGCGAATTGAAGCCGATGACGTAAGATCGAAACGAATGGCGGCCAGGCCGAAATCAATATATCGTAACCGAAATAGCTTCGTTTGTCCTTATGTAAATTCATTATGAAACATTCATTGGCGGAGAATTTAACGCGGCGGGTCATCTAGACGTCTAGTGTGGCCCAAGCTCTTATGCATAAAGCGGCTTATTCGTGGCGTGCGATCCTCCTAAATCTTCCCAGAGATAACATAGGTAAGCTTTCTTACGCGAGCAGACAGCCACTTCCTTCCTTAATAATTTTCCCGAAATTATGAAGTAATAACTACTCGCGTCGCGTATAATATCTCTATATTTCAAGGCCCATTAGTTTATAATCAACACGTCCAGCTAGCCCAATGCTAAGAAACGCCGCGGCCACGGCTTTGGCTACGCCCCCTCTTTTGAATATTACTATGTCTAAGCGCTGAGAAACATGCAACACCCCGTTCCCTCATCTACGAATGTCTTATTGCCAGCAACGCCGTTCCCGAACCTTCCACTTCGAATTTCCTTGCTCCAACGCAAAGGCCCTTCAAACTTCGAATCTTCGCTATCCTATCGAAAAATTTCGACGAAAGGACACGTTATTTCCATGATACCCAAAAGAGTTCTTCAGAGTCCCCTGACCTTTATCTTCTTGAAAAATTAAATTCCCCGTCCCGCAAAGTTGCACGAAAGGAAAAGGCTGCATCGAGACTGAAAGAGAAACGAAAACAGCCGGTGGATAGACAAAAGTTGAACAGCCTGCAGACACGGTGCTTGGAGGAAAGAAATAAAGCTGCAACAGGGCGATTAAACGAATTTTCGCGCGTGTCGAGCCGTCTGTCGTGTGACATAACTCGTTACTCGGCTGGACATCGGCCGGGTCAGTCGCAAATCGACCTCGCGTCCGAATTATCGAGGAACTTAATCCCGTCCCTGTGGCACAGGGCGGGGGCAGCATCCGGTAGCACGCACGCGGAAATTCCGAGGTACCATTCCAGTCGCGGGCTGCACATGCACCGGCCGGTAGCAGAGATCCAGGGAGTCCGGGCATAGAAGGGAGACAGAGTGGTCGAAACGCGAGTGACGAAGACGACGGTAGCTACTGGGAAAAAGAAAATGGACGGAAAGAAAGGGGAAAAAAAGTAAAAAACGCAGCTGGTTCGATCGTTGGAATCGTAGCCAGTTCGTAATGAAAGGTGAACGGAATTGGACCCCCTGGAGCCGGAGAGTCGGAGCGGCGAGTGAATATAATTAGAGGATTGGGGGCAGGGGACGCGAGGGGTATGACGTAATCAAAGGGTGGACATGAACGAAGAGGGGCGACACGACGAGTTCTAGAGGGGGTTGTAGCGATGGTTGCAGGAGGAAAGGGGGTCCTGCAAGAGCCACCGTGTGGTTCGTGCCATGGATGGTGGACTGGCGACTGCTGCTGCTGCTGCTGCTGCTGTCGTTGTTGCAGAGGTGGAGGTGGAGGAAGAGAGCGCTTGCAAATTATCATTCGGCCAGCGGAGTGGAGGGTCCAACTGAACTGGACCGGCAACAACTTGATACCGACGTCCAGCAGCAGGCCGATGTGCTACTGCCGGAGCCTGTAGTTTTGTCATTAGCCGATAGCGTCTACCGATAGACGACGTGGAACAGGGATTATTGGGCTAGGATTGCTAACGGACGCCACTTGGATGCAAATGCCCGGACGATGTTCCCTCTCCCAGCCAGCGTT
This sequence comes from Eufriesea mexicana, assembly GCF_001483705.2. Lineage (NCBI taxonomy): Eukaryota > Metazoa > Arthropoda > Insecta > Hymenoptera > Apidae > Eufriesea > Eufriesea mexicana. Next base: position 812,606 of record NW_016908664.1, on the reverse strand, counting down.
GCACCCGCTTCCACGGGGATCTTCAACGACTACCGCCATCCGCAACGAGAGGTTGTAATAATTTGTGGCTACATTAGGATGCTTGATTAGAACGTTAAGATCTCTAACGACAGGAAACGCATAGCCGGTCGGAGAAACTGCCGCGGACCGAGGTAAAACGTTCCTCGGGATACCCGTTTCGGCGAATATGCTTTAGTCATAGGGGTGAGATGGTTTACCCTCGAGTACCGAGTGGGGAATTTCAGCCACGAGAACCTCTCTTAAAAGCATATACTCTTATGCCTTCTTTCGCCTCGAAAAAGGTATCGAAGATCTGCCTACACGCGAGAGGATGACATGTTTATTGCCTCTGACGAAAAAGAATTTCGACGAGGTAACCGTCGCAATTTACCTCAGATGTTCCACGCGAAACAGCACGATTTCCCGTTAGAATTACTCCGGCTACATTCCGGATCATTCGTTACCCTTCGGCATATATTATTTACTCCACATCCGTAGGATCCTCGATTCCAGCGAGCAGCGGAAATTTTGACCACGACAAACCTCGAACCTCCGTCGACCCGTTAAACCACTCCACTTTCGACTTACGAACCCACCTACTGACCCATCTTAAAACCATCTCGAGCCACAGTTTAGCAGTCATCGATACGAGGAACCACGACCTCCGTCACTGGGCATCGCTGGAGAAATTCGAGACGCGTTTCATCAGCAAAACTTTCTCCGGCCACGTCTCTCGAGCCAGCGGGAAATCCTCGCGGGAGCGATTGGACGCGGCGCGGAAGACGTTGAAAGTACTATTAAAATTCCATCGTGATCTATCCCCGGCCGGCTCGCGCATATTGTCGGATTACGTGCGAGGCGTTGCAGCAGAATTTCGGAATTTATGCGCATCGGTTACCCGGTCTCGAACGAAATGACGAATCGATCATTCCTCGGTCAGCTTCTGCGAACGCGTACCAGAAGCAGGAGCACCACGAGCGTAGCCCGGCGACAGAAAATCGAACGTGTGCGCGTTTGTCCGTATCCCCTGTCCCTTTCGCGTTCGGACATTTTACGTATCACGCTGCGAAGTTCGTTCAGGCCGTAGACCCTGGACTCTGGACTTTGCATACTGATTATGTCGCGGTGATTGCAGCACGGGACCCGAAAGGGTTCGCAATCGGCCGACGAGGAGCTCCAGCTCGCCACAGGGGAGTGCAGGCGGCGGGGAACGTCTGCGTCCTAATGCTATCGATTTTGGTGCTTAGCATAATCAGACCGGACCGATGCTCGATAACGGTGCCCTGCACGATACCGGGCCAGAGAGGAAACGTCCCATTGTGGCCTCGTAAATTCGCCCTCGAACGTGTTGCAGCAGCGGCAGCCTTCTTGCCATCGAATATCGTTAACGGTGATTTGTCTCCGGACCTTTTCGATCGCCGCGAGAGATTTTGACGTTGACGAGGGTGGTATATACTGTTTCGTTATCGACCAGTTAGATATTCGCCGGATTACTTTGCTTCGAATATTTGAGGGGAAGGGGAGAAAGAAGGCGAATATTTGTATCGCGAATCTCGAGAATTGATTTTGAGACGATTCCGTGATGCATGGAGATTGATTCGGGTCTTTAATTGCGGTGTGGATTTAATACAGAAGAAAATTGGTGATTCTTGGATCAAGATTGAATTTGGAAAAGTCGTAGGGTTAAACACTTCACTGCCATGACCAAATCACGTGTTTCGCTCAGGATGTCATGGGGGTATTTTTATTATTCAAAGTATATAATAATAAATTGGCGATATAAGTGTCGTAGTAAAATTAAATAGTAAAGTAAATTCTATATTGTTATGGTAAAATTTAATAGCGAAGTAAACTCTGCATTCCAGCGGTGTGGGGGGCGATCCCTTCCCGTGTTATGTCTTTTGTCACCAGTCTTCTGAAGACGACTTTTGACCTGCGTGGCCCTGAACAGACCAGTTCTAACCATTCGCCCGTTCAATAAAGATCTATACAGTTCTTTCACAGTTTTTCACTGACTATTATTCCTCTGCGTTACAACCCCTTTAATATATATACTAGCGATGTGGGGGGTGATTCCTTTCCCTGCGCTTTGTCTCTTGTCTTCTGTTTTCTGGAGATATTCTGTGATTTTCATGGCCCTAAATGCGTCAATTCTAACCGTTCGTCCGTTCAATAAAGATATATGCAGTTTTCCACCGTTTCCACTGACTACGATTTCTTTGCGTTATAACCCCTTTAACAATAAGATCGTTCGTCCGTTCAATAAAGATATATGCAGTTTTCCACCGTTTCCACTGACTACGATTTCTTTGAACATTCTTACCCAACATTCTTTCTTTCAACATTCTTACCCAATGTGACGGTGACCACCGATTGAGCCTTGGTAACAGTTAACAATTGACGGTTGTCAACTTTTATTCAATTTTTACAATTGTAAGTAGTTCAATCACTCCGATCAACAATGACCACCACGGTGTCAAATGAGAAGCCGCGATTGCTCATATATGACCAACGTGGTAGTCAAAATATTAAACAGACGATAATACCGTTTTATATTCTGAGAAATTAAGGCGAGTCCACATTTTTCGAAGATCTTAATGATCTCATTCGAGAATCGGAACGAGGTTCCTGAGTTTGGTATTTGGGAATTTTAATACGCCACTGTATATCAACGTACGTGCAATTTGGTCGAAAGCTAAACTCGTCGTTACCTACATATTTATCTTCTATTCGAAATAGTTTAGAATTGATCGAGAAATTATATTTATAGGAAGAATATTTCTATAAATGCTTGGAGAAGTTCAAAGTTATATACTTTCACTTGCAATAAATTCACAAATTTAAATGGAGTTTATATTCATTAATAGAAATACATCCAAGTGCTTAAAAGACATTGTATAATCCAAATTCAGGGATTTTAACCCCTTGTGCTCGACGACTTTTTGGTTAAAGAAGGGTACGAGTTGAAAAATTTTCTGCTATAAAGCTGATGATGTTTTTTGAGCAGTAAATAACAAATCACACGTAGAATTATTTAATTTCGACACCTCGCACACTGTTACATTATTTCAAATTTGATACATCAATTAATAACGAGCTTCGGAATTTTAACAAATGGCGACTGAAGGGCAAAGGGGTAAAAGAGAATTTCGATGGTAAATCCAAATATATAATATATCTATGATAAATATATATGATAAAACCCCCCTATCACGGGGGGCTCTAAGAAACAACTAGATTTTCACGTAACGTTACGTAAAATACTTCATCGTAGACATTATCACCCACAATATTGTTTAATCGAATAAACCTAAATTACCACAGTCTATTCTAGCTCGAGGTTGAATAATTTCAAACTTCAAGCTGAAGGTTGAAAGTTGAAAATGAACAAATGCGGGAAATCAGGAGAATCCTTTAAATCACTGGGTCTCTTGGAGAATGAATTTATTCGAGGGGATCGCGTTCGAAGAGTCGAATTTTAATATCGTTTAAAATCTCTGAACACCGACACTGCGTTGGGATAAAATTTTCAAAAGCGCAGCGGGCCAGATGAATCCGCGAGGTTCGGGAACCGTATTCGTTGCCATTTCGCAGCTCTCTCGCGACGTAAATTTGGCAGAATCGTGGGAAAAAAGGACCCCGGCGACGGGACGCAACGTTATTAAATTTTTTGTAAGATCTCCGTTAAAGTATAATTGAAAGCGAAACAGAAATACAGCTTGGCCGGAAGCTTGCCGCAGTCGTGGTAAATATTGCAACGGACCGCGCCGCGGGTATATCGCGAATCCGTATCGCGATGAAATTCGACAGGAAAAGAATGGCGAGCGAGGCGTCGTAATTCCTGTTCCCGGTGGTCGGTGATTAACACCTTTTTAATTAGCAACGGCAGAAACGCGCCGCGGTAGGAAAACGGGGCACGTGTAATTTTACAAAACACACGCGCATTAAGGCACGACGAGACGGTAGCATAACTAATCCAACAACCTTCTCCACGGGTAATTATTCCTGCGCTGCTTACTATCGGGTGTCCCATTCGTTCCACTTACGTTACACCGCGGAACGTTCATGCAGACCGATCCCTATCGCGGTCAGATATTTAATTAATATAATTCACCGAGCGTGCGATCTTCTAATACGCGCCGTTAGGATTAAAGTACGTTGCGGCGTGCCCGCAATCATTGCCCCCTCTTTGAGTTGCTCGCTACCAAAGGGGTACGCGTGCGCTGTCTTGGCGAGCACGCATCGTCGCTCGTTTCCACGTTCGAGCATCGTGATTATCGTTCTTTCCTTCGATAGCTTACAATTTCGCGAGTGTCTATCGCGAAGCGTTAACGCGTCGAACCGCGACATCACGCACACGCGTGCCATTTTCCGCGTGCAGCGTTCGCACTGTTATTTAATGAACCCCACGAGGGAGTGTGAGAGAAGAGACGGATGAAAAGGTGAAGGATGTTCATCGACGTAGCTAGACGTTGATACCCAGGGAATGATGGAGCTCGTATCGAGTGAGTGAAAAACGTTTGGGAAGAGTAATATAGGGGTTAATAAAGAGGGTTTCGTTTAGAGCATTGCGAGTGTAAAAGAGGAGCGTTTGAACAGCGTGTGTTTTGGGTGAAAGAATTTTTCGCGGCTGCGACGAGTTTGTTCTAGGCATGGGGCAAGAAAATGGAGTCGAATGAGGAGGTAAAATAAGAGAAGTTTAAAAAGATAATTATAATTCGAGATTTTTGGAGCTTCTTTGTATTTGGAGAATTTTTTGGAACCAAAATTTTGTTTGAGAATGGAAGAATATTCGCTTCTTCGAAAGCGGATCGTAAATTGCAAATGAAAGTCAGTTAGATATAGTTATATACAATTAGAATATATTTTTATTACTCGAAATATTTCCAATCATCTCGTGAGGGACTTCATAGAAAAGAAAATGTCTGTCTTGTGACTAAAAATTAAAGAAAAGTATGTATTTATATGAGAAAAAATTAGCGCGTTGTATGTATTTTATAGATTGTACGAATTTCAAAAATTCTACGTAAGGTGGCAAGAAGAGGAGGAATATATAAGGAGAAAAAGATGGTCGGTGGTCAGACAGGCATTCTAATTCGTCCACTCGCAGCGAGGTACAAACACGTTCGCTTTACATAATCCCTCGGGTGAATGTTAATCGGACTATTAAAAACTTTATTTAGACTTGGCGTTATTTGAATTTTCCTTGCATAGTCGATAAAGTGAATTACAAACATCGCACTGTAAATTACCATCGATCAACCCTATTCCTTACTACATATTCCGGAGCGCGCTTTACATTGAACACCGCCGACCGTAAAACACGTGTCGTAATCCATATTTGCATTTTACAATTCGCAATTTCATCGATTCGCGAATTATCGATATAAATGGAAAATGGCAACCCCCACCCCGGGTTGGAATTTTTCCGCGTAACGTCGAAGGGTCTCGATGCATGGATCGAAGCTCTTGGACCGCGTTCGTATACCGATTTCTAAATTCAGCCAGAAATAATTTCAATACGTTCGCCGGATGCGTCGATTGAATCGAAAACTCGCGGCATTTAACAGCGTCACGTGCCAGCCTCCGAGAAAGTCGTTCTTTTCCCGGGTATTCATTATCAATTCGTCAAAAATATTCGGTATGGCCTCGGTCGACGTTCGAGCGAAAACAAAACGAGAAAAAATAAAAAAGGTGGAAAAAAGAAGGATGAGGGAAAAAAAGGACGCTAAATTCGTCGGGGAGAAGGGGAGGCGTGGAAAAGAGAAAGCCGACGACCGGTGGGAAGGAGCAACGAATGAAAAAAAAGAAAAAAAGAAAAAAATAGGGGGGAGGAAAAGGAAAAAAAAATTCCAGCAGTACACGCTGCGAAGCCGAAATTCAATTTATAATATGACAGCAGCTATTCGATTTTAAAGTCCATTTTTCATTCTCGCTCCGCAGTACGCATACACGTTCTGACGTACGCGTGTTTTTCTAAAATTCAACCAAAGTGTCCACCGTGCCGAAAATACCCTGGCACAGGCGTTTAAATCGCCGCTCGAGCTTTCCATCGTCGTTCTGATATGAATCTTAAAGGCTGGTCGATCGATCACGGCATTTCTCGTTTTCATCGTTCCCATCCTGTGCGATCAACTGCGCTAACGATACGCGGACATGACGCATGTTCCCCAAGAATTACGAAACTAAAGCAATCTTTTTTAACATACGAATAAATTTCTTCAAGAACAAGATCCTACCTCCAAACTCCAGAACTCATTTCTCATTGATAATTCGACGAAATATAATTTTTTAAAATTAGAATTTAATAATTGAGAATCTACTCGTCTTTCCTTTTCTCCAATAATCTGCTATCTAGATTTTCACGTGTATTTGATCTCGAAAAAATTTGGTATTAATAAAACTACATCTATTGCTATATCTAAGATCAAACGGATATCGACAGGATATCGAATAAAATTTGTAACACTAGGATAATAAATACAAACAATTTCGTGTACCCGACGAAATATCGTATAATAAAATCGGAAGAAAGTACTATTAAAAATTTCTAAAAATGTTTCTGAGGAATTTACGAAGAAAATTCAACGCTCCCTAATTTTCACCTCAACGTCACATATTTCTACGTGCTTTCCCATGACAAGAAACATTCTTTGCTAACCCAGAAACCGTGTCACTGCCGGCCAAGAAACTGGAGGAAATCCGTGACAGGAGGGGGTAGAATTAACCCTCCGACAATTTGCATAACCAGCATAGATGTGTGCCGAGCCGATCCAAATGACAGGGCCGCGAGGCGAGGCGCGTCGTTATTAGAAATTATTAGAGGGCACGCTTAAAATCAAGACCTCTTTCATGCGATGAATGTCCAGTGATTAAGAAGATAAAATTATTCAGCGAGATCGCACGAGAAATCATTTTAATTAGTAGAGATCGTGACGGTGAATCAGCCGTGCGATTCAGACGTCTTGCCGCTTTATGAAACGAAAACCCTTCTTATCCAACCAGGGCCGAGGCAATCAGGCACCCCGTTGTGCCACTTTCTTCCCATTCAGCCTTTCCTAATTAAATATTCGCGATTAATTCGTTCAATTATTCCCCGAGACAAGAATCGCTGTTTCTCCATGTCGATGCGTCTGTTTTCTTTCTCTTCTTTCCCCATTTCTCCCACCCTCGTCCCACCCTCCGCTGACCCGCGGCTTTACCCATAATAAAGCATTAATGAGCGCGGAACGCGCCTTGAATGTTGCATTCGCAGAGCGCGTAAAACGTTTACCGAGCATGAAACGAACGTCAGACAATTTCCAAGTGTTACACGCGGCGGTAATAGATTTGCACTCGTGAATCATGCAGGGCCAAATTTGCCGGCTGTTTAAAAATTACAACGACCTCGCGGTTCCTGGCATAAACGCGTTAAAAGGCTTCACGGTTTCTATATAATCGCACCCTAATACCGTTCTCACGAAGGAATTAACGTAGGTGATGAATCCCCTTGATCGAACAAAGAATAATTGCAAATAAAAAGAATCGAAGGAACGATGAAATCGATCGTGTAAATTTTCTAAGAAAATTAAACAATATGGCGATGAAAAGATTAATATGGATTCGAAGAAATTATTCTCCCTGTCAATGAGACAAATAATTATTTTAAATTATCAAATTGAATTATTTATTTCTATTTAATAAAATATTTCTAATTTAAATGTCGCCATTGTGGTAGTGGTTCTCACGAAGGAATTAACGTAGGTGGTGAATCCCCTTGATCAAAGAAAAAATAATTGAAAATAAAAAGAATGGAAGGAACGATGAAATCCATCGTGTGATTTTCCTAAGAAAATTAGTCAATATGGCGGTGAAAAGATTAGTATGGATTAAATTATTCTCCCTGTCAATGAGACAAATAATTCTTTTAAATTATCAAATTGAATTATTTATTTCTGTTTAATAAAATATTTCTAATTTAAATTGTGCCATTGTGGTAGTGGTTGTCATGTGGTATATGGTATGAGTGTGAGGAATGTTTGTGTGAAAGAATGTGTGTGTGACGAGTATGACAGAGAGTCGTGAAGAAACAATCATTAGACGAATGACAGTCATTACACATAGACGTTGTGTGTGAGAGAATCCTCGAGAGATTATATCGCAGTTAGAAGCGAATATATTTTACGAGATTTTGTTATAATTTATGTTGCGCTGTAATCGTGTTCGATAAATATTCTTATTAGTTTATCCATTTACTCACAGCCATGACAGGTTAATCGTACCGAGTAACCAGATATTTTCTAACTATCCTGCGAAAATTTGAGAAATTTCGTTTCGATGGTCTGCAGTGGGGCAGGAATTACGAGACATCTCGTCATTCTTCCGCGAGATGTTAAGAATCCTGCAACGATGAAAGCAATTCCTCAAAACCAGATTCCTCGTTGGGTACAAAACTGAACGAGTGACGGAGGCTTGAGCCGGCTGGCGATTTGCATAAGGTCTCTCTGTGGAGCGACAGTTCGATAAATATGCGTGAAAAGTAAGCCAACGTGTACCGAACGGCGTGGTTTCTTAATTTAATATCCCAGGGGGGCCGCGGCGATCGTGGTAGGGGTCGCGCGCGACTTTTATAGCCAAGCCGCTGATTAAAATACCAGGCCGCGACATTACGAATGCAGCCGCGACGAAATGAATGCGTTTTGCATTACCGCGGTTTCACGGTCCGGTGTAACGCTGGCGCGGAAAAAGGGCGAGTGCGGCCTCCTATTTTTTTATGGCATAAAATTTCGTCGAAATGAGAATTGCTGTTGAAAAATTGATAGACCGTCCCGCGTACCGCCCCGTGTTTCCCGCGTGCACCGCTACAGATTGAGTTAAGGTTCATTTGTTCTTTTTCTCCTCTAGTCTCTTCCTTTTTTCCCTCTCACTCTCTCTCTCCCTCTTCCTCCGTCGTTCACGCTGCAACCCCCTCGTCGCAGCGCGTAGTACGCGTGTACGCTCGCCCTCGTTGCACACACGACTGTGTCCTCGGGCGTTTCGCGACAACGAGACGCAACTTGTACGGAAACAACCCGCTTACAACGCCTCTTAATTCGGCCACGGCTAGTGTCGCGTTGCGCTTTAAAACAGTCGCGATGCTTCATTTTTACGTCGCTCCGCTTCTAAAAAATTCAATCTTCGCGTCTCCTCGGCTTGTCAGAGCTCCGACGCGCTAGGACTCTTCGTTTCCTGCTCCACGAGTGTACGAGAGATTGGTTACGAGGCGCCAAGGTATCGAGATTCGCCGAGATTTGGGGAGACTCTCAGTGGTTGTTGCGAAGGGGTTGAAACGAGGGTACTGATACCGTTGTCGTATAGTACATTGTTTGGGCATTACAAGTGTCACACGGCGCAAATTAGAAATTTTATTTCAGTGGTTTGGTGGTTTAAATACGTAGTTTCCTTTAGGACTGATCGACGAATTGATTGGACATAGATCCGAGTAATGAAATTATATTATATTACCTGTCAACACTTTGCGTAAGGAGAAACGAAGGAATATTTCAGTCTTTCGGGGTTGTCCAAACTAGTAAAGAATTTGGATCTAGAAGTGCTTCAGAAATAAATTACGGAACTCTTATTTTGTTAAAATTTCCGCAAAGAAAATTCTATTCTTCGTCTAACAAATTTTTATTTTCGAATTTTTAATATCCAATAAAATATTTGTCTACTTTTCCAATCGTAAGAAAGAGTAAGATTTAATTGATATTTAATAGTTTCAACTTTTTAAATTTCAAAGCGAGATCCTTAATTCCATAAAATAAGGGTACCACGCACTACCCCACTTATCTAATCGCGAAACGAAATCTATCCCCTATCAGTCTTCCGAGATTGTCCAGACTAGTAAAGAATTTGGATCCAGAAGTGCTTCAGAGATAAATTATGGAACCCCCATTATGTTAAAACTTGCGCAAAGAAAATTTTATTATATGTGTAACAAATTTTTATTTTCGTTTTCCTAGTATCCAATAAAATATTTGCCTAGTTTTACTTTGACGCAGTAAGATTTAACTAATCTTTAATAATTTTGACATTTTGAATTGCAAAGGGATATCGTTATTTCCTTAAAACAACGGTGGCCCGGACTACCCCACTTATCTAATCGCGAAACGAAAGCACGCCGTAACGATTAAAGATCCGATGCAAGTGTCCACAACTCTCGTCGTAAGACTCACCCTTTCGACGCGTGCAAAGCCAACAGCAGCACCCCGGCCATCGCACCCCATTCGGAACAATATTTCACGACTCCGCGTTAACAGCTCGCACGCGGAGAGGATCCCTATCGCGGCACGCTTTCATTTCGCCGGCGTTAAACAAAACTGCCTCACGGGAAGCGGAGTAGAATTTTCAGCGTGCCGCTCGTTTCCGTCATCTAATATTCAGGCCGCAAAATCGTTAGGAATATCAGCTAAATATCCCGACGAAACGGTGGCCGTTCGAAGCTGAGTGGCCCGGGCTATATCCCGGCCCTGAAACGCGCTTAATACTTTCCAGGATATACGGCGCAGCAACAGCCTAAGCTGATCCGTATCCTCGCATAATACACACGTGTATGCACACAGAGACCGACGTATATATCCCGGTGATCCCGCCACGCACGCGAACGATCAACGTTGCGGAACGAAGTTTGCGATAACTTTATTGTAATAAGATGAGCCCGGCCACGAGGAGCGGCGCTCGATGTCACGAACGGCCTTGTGTACGGGGCTTTGCGGCCGCTTTTCGAGTGTGTCGGTAAGCGAGAAGGGTGCCCTGGACTCTGGCCTGCTCGTAGAAGATCATTATGAGCCTGAGTCGCCATGGTTACCAACAGGCCACCGATCCCGAAAATGTGAGGGGAAAGCCCCAAAGCGAAATGGTCAGCCAAGTATCGCGTTTGACTTTAGAACCGATTCGCGATAGCACCCTACCTCCTCTACCCCTCTCCATTGTTATGCTTATGTTGCTAAGGTGCACGCTATTTAGCCGAGGTGCGCAACGTTCTTATCGCGGATTCTAACGAGGGCGCGGTTTACTCGCTTCTTATTTCACTGATCAGCTTCGGCTTGATTTTTCGGCTCCACGCAGAGAAGAGGGGGCGAGTTGTACAGGGTATAAGCTCGGGGACTGCACGATTTTGCGCGAAGAAATAAATTGGAAGGGTAGTGTAACAAAATTGGAAGTTCGCTCGTCAGGCTTCGTTTTCGAGAAAATCGGTAAAATGGTAAAATGTACTTGTTTTGTAATATAGGTTATGAGATACTTATAGATTATCTGTATTTATATTTATGTTTATTATTTTGTGTTGTTTGTTACGTAAACAAATAAGTATAAATATAAATGGTAAATTTTATTCATTGGAAAATGATTGGAAATGGTTTGTATCATGTTCTATAGAAGATTGTGATCTTTTTATTATACTTCTATGAACAGAATTTATTGAATTTTGGTGTCCAATGTCCCAAATGCAAGAATTATGTTTTCTTTCCTTATAATTAAAAGAAAGTATTTAGGGACACGCGCAAGAGTATAATTATTAGTTCACGAAGCATGTTATGTCAAATTATGTCAAAGTATAAAGCGTGTTAGGTAGATAAATGTTTAAAGCCGATTTTTCCAGAAACGAAGCTTCAAATGCGAACCTTGGATCTGTACTCAATCGTAGCATCACTTACGGGACACCCTGTAGGATGGCTTTATATTTTTTCCCTGTTTTCTCTATGTCGCTGTTCTAATTAAGCTTTTAATGACAGGTTAGCGAAGGCACTTTGAGCTTCGTTTCATAGAGGGACCTGTATTCTCTGCCATATCGCAGTCTCCAATTATGGTGCCTTGATTAAATCTCATAGAATATAATTACAAAGAAAATACCATGAAAACCTCGAAAAATACGATGTAACCTCAGGAAAGTTGGCTGCGAGAATCCCGTAAGCGACTATCGAAGCCAATTTCAAATTCTCAGAGAGAATTCGCGATAAATCAGCGCGATCGTAAATCCTAGACAAGACCTGTATTATCTAAGACACCAGGGGGAGATGGGAGAGAGAGGACGGGGTAGCTCTGGGAACTGTAAAATATTTTCCAGCCGAGCGTTTCGCCGGTTGTGTCGGTGGCGCGCAATAAAATCCCATCTTGCGGTTCTCGCGTGCTAAATACTTTCGTTTTTCTTCACCAACGATGTACTTGGCCGGCCCCCGTTATTCCACAGGTGTTTGGCACTTCCGTAAGCGATAAAAGCCCGGCTCCAGGCCGACTTCCCGCCCTTTTCTCTCCGGCAATCTTTTCGCGCCACTTCGAGCGAGCCACCGTTTCGTCGACGCGTTCGTTCGCCCCCATTCACCCTCGTTTCTTCCTCTCCCTTCCTTCCTTCCCTTTCTTCCCTCCGGTTTTGTCTTTCCACTTTTCGTTTTTCCCTCCCGTACCCCCGACAGATTTTATACCGGGTATACAACGCATCGAACGGGAAACGATCCGTCGTGCCGAAGTATCTACGAATGTTGACCGTAAACGACGAGCGCGCACGCGAGAGCAACGACGACCAAGTCCACACGAGGACAGAGAGAATCGGCGAGATGTAACGACACACGCGAGGATACAGTCGTTGGCCCCGGTACAGTGCGCCCGGTTATGGTACCGACGACGTACCGTCAGCGAAACGCGCGTAACCGGCCTATGACGGATCGCAGATGGCCGATGGGCACGGCCCATAAAACTTATTATCCACCTTTTACAGCCCGGTGGTAAATTTAAATTGGTTTTAAAAAATTCGCCGGCGAATGGCCCTCGCAAAAAGGATCGGGTTTTCGAAATTGACGACGCCGCTGAAACTCGATGGACGAGAGGCCCTCCGCCTCCGACATCCGACCAGCCACCCCTTCGCCATAGCCCACCGACCAAGATTAATATTACCCGTGATCAATTTGCTCTCCGCTTCGACATTAGCTCGCACAAGGTATCGCCGTGTTTCGCGTGTTTTTCGGGCTGTCGATAAATCTTGCGACGAGAGCAGAGCATTCTCGAGAAATTTAAGCTGCTGCTCGCAGGCGAGTCGATCGCCATTCATATATAAATTCAAATTCCTTTCTTACATAACAAATTTCCATCGCTGTTGATTTACTTTCGCTCGAAACAAAGAAGATCCAAAAAATTCGAGCAAAGAAAATGAAAATCACAAATAAAAAAGAAAAGAAGAAATTTAGGAATTTAAGAGAATTATGTGCAAGATTAAATACTCCGAATATCAACCCCCAGGTATAATTATCCTAGTGTTAATCTGTCCACTGTAAAGGAATATTTTCTAACGACACGCGTCGCGCAAAGTTTTCATCCCCATTTTATACCAAACATTGAACGCATAATTCGAGATACGCGCAAAGGGAAAGAAATTTTTACAAGATAAACGCAGGCTATTTCGCGACAGATCAAGGCCATCCTAGATTCAAACCGATTCCCCTGCAGAGACCAAGAAACACTCCAACTAATCCACCGTCGCCTCGAACCGACCGACAACCCCTAAAACCGCGAACCGCCAAGAAACCTCGAGTTTGCCCGGGCAGAAGCTAACGAAATAAATTAAACGTCGAACGGATGGTCGAAGATCGCGAACGCTGGTCTTATTATTAGCCGCTTCGGAAGTTTCGCGATGCTCTACCCGGGCGGGAGGGCTGCATTCGAAAAAGAGGGACGCCAGGTCCCATCTATATGCTTCTCTATCGATGCTTTGTACGCGGTCGTGTGTGGAGGTGGACATACAGATACACGGCACATCGGGGCAGGGGTCTACGAATCGATAAAAACGCATCCCAGGCAGGCGCCAGCCAGAAGAGGACCGCGCGGATGAAAAAATGCGAGCGGGGTTAATGCGCTGATCATGTCATATCGAGGTGCTCGCTAAACAAATACCCGCTCGTCGACGGGGACACGACGTGGATGTACGAATGTGTCGACACTCGCCAATCCCTTCGTGATCGACGTTACACCCCCCCGAGAAGTGGCAAGGGGTGCAACGGAAATCGTTTCACGCCTCGAGATTTTCCTCCGCGACGCTCCGCGGCTGGCCGACTTCCGCCGCGATTCCAGTCCATGAAATTATTCTCGCGTGGAAAATCGTGGCAGTGAGTTTCTTTGTTCCTGGGAATATCTCCGGGAGAAAATGGGGTAGCAGTTACAACGAGGTTTTTGGGTAAAGGTATTCTTGTTAGTCGAAGGTTTATAGAAACGTTTAGGTTATTGTACTGATCGCGAGTCTCTTTGAAATTGTGTCGCAAGTATTGTATCTTATGTGCGAAGAGGCTCCGAAATTCTAAATTTATAAAATGAACTTAGAATTTATGAAGATTAAAATACTTATTTTTAATTTTTTGTACTCTGGGAGAATTTTTGGTTGGGTAGATCAGTGGCTAGGAATAGATCTAACATAATATTTGGAATTTAAGGATTTTGTTTGGTAAAGAAGGAAATTAAAATCAATTTTGCGTGTCTTTATAAAATAGTCTTGCTCGCTTGATTTTGTCCCCATTGATAAAAACAAAGGTAAACAACGAATCGAGGATTAATAACGCCGGCAGTGGCGGCAGTGGAGTTAATTAAAAATTCCGATTTCGAATTATCGTTTCGACTGCGCGATTTTTCCTGCGATATGCGTGTAATCAATTTTTCATTTTTTCCCCCATATTTTCTTCCTCGTTTCTTCGTCCCCCAGTCATTCGACAGGTTGGTGACCGGTATAACGTTAAACCACTCGATTACTCGGTCAATGATATCAAATTTCGTTTAAATCATCGAAAAATATTGTTTCGATGGAAGATAAAGGACAGAGCGAAAACAGAAATATTTACGAAACACGGGAGCGAATCGGAAACCCCATTATCGTTCCAAACATCGTTTCCGAGTACCCCTGACAAATTTCGCAAAATTTCGAATTTTTATTTTCGAAAATCGGGGGAAAGACATCGCGCATCGAAACGATAGCGATTGCGATTGGCGCGTAAGCGATTTCGAAAAGGTGAGAAGAAAGCGGCAAGGGCGAGGACATTGGACGCAGAACCCCCGTGACGGCGGTGCCGGTTGTTGGTCGGGGGTGGGAAAGTGGCGAAAGTCCGCAAGAGTCCGGGGTAGTCGGATGAACGCGCGCGTTAAGGCTCGCCAAGGCTTCTCCGATGTAATAATATTTCCATCCAATTCGACCTGAGGCCCACCCCCTGTGTCCAGCACCGGCACCCCCCCGATATATGCACCCCCCGTCGGTGGCGGAGCTCGCACTCGACCGCGCGCCCTCTCACCATCGTCTCGCGTGCATCCCCACCCCCAAGCGTGCCGGGGGGTGGCACGTCGCTCACTACGTCATCTGTCCCCTCGACCAATCGACGGGCGGCGCGCATTTTTTCCCCGCGTGGAAAAAAAAACGCGGAAGCAAAGAAGCGAGTGGGAGCGAGACGGGGCGAGAAAGGCGGCGGGGCGCGGGGCCGGGGGTGGGCGCGTGAACGAAGAGCGGAGCTGGCTGCGGGGGTAGAAAAAGAGCGCGCGGTTCGGCATTACCCCCGGAGCCCCGTTGCGGACCAATCGCCATACGTAAAGAGGCATTTTTTATGGGTGCCGCTCGGTCGGCCGGTTTGTGTGATAAAAATTGACCTAAGTCCTCTTCTTTTTTTTTTCCACCCCCGCCGGTCCAACGACGAGGATAACGTTACACTGGCGGGACGAGTAACGGACAGAGACACGTGGACGGTTGGGAAATGAAAGAGACACGTTGCCCGAACGAACGAACGAACGAACGAACGAACGAACGAACGAACGAACGAACGAACGAGGGAGAGAAAGCGAGCGAGCGAGCGAGCGAACGCTCGCGTTGCGCACCGGCTATAACTGCCTAACATTAAAAAAGATGGGCTGTGTACGGGGTGGCGGTGGCCGGACGGACGGACGGACGCGCGCGAGAGAGCAGGATAGGAAGGGGTTAGAGGAGCAGGCGGAGGAGATGGTTGCTGCTGCCACGAGAGGTGGAGAACTAGAGCTAGAGAGGAGGGAGGGAGGGTCGTTGGGTTGCGAACGACGAGCACGGTGAGATACAACTGCGTTCCACGTATGTGTCGTTTCGGGGGTGAGGAACGCCGGGAAGATGGGGTGGGTCGCCGTGGAACCGGGGTTTGGGTAGCCTCTCTCGCGCGCCCGACCGTTGGAGGGGGCGCAAAATAATGCGCATAAAATGTAGCGTATTTATCATGGAGATAAAATGATGTGCTCGACTTTCAGGCGACCGACGCTGTTGGCATGCAGGTACAGTCCCGTCGGAAATTCCAACGGGTTTATCCCACCGTGGCGGAGCAAGTAGCCCGAGAGGGGATGATGCCGGCAAGCGGACTCTTACGAGGGTCACTGCGACGTCGTGCGCCGCGACACGTGTGAAAGTGTCTCGATAACTTCGGCTATTAGGGAGCCGGGGTCGGGGTACGAGCCGGTGTAATTGAAATCGTTTGCCCGAGTATGAAACGTGTCTTTCGTTTCTCCGCCTTCCGGCCGCGCTTTATCTTCCGTCCACGTAAATATCGATGCCGGGATTGCGTTGTTTAGAGCGCGCTTATCGACTTTGCCGATGCGAGCGTTGCAAATTCTTTTCTCACCCTCCACGCAACGGCCATCGCCGATGTTCGCCGTCGAATTTCCGAATTTCAAATTTACAATTGAAATTCTCCAACGGGGAATTTTCAGCTTCGGCAAGGATCCAAAGCGGAAATCCGAAATGCACGGTGTTTATTCGTCGGTCGAAAAGTAGAACGTTAATTACGTTGGTCAGACGGATTAATCTCCTTCGAAGGCGAAGCGTTATTCTCGGATCGATTTTCGGAAAACAGATTTGCTCCACGGTCAAATTTCCAGCCCGGTCAGTCGCCCAGTTGCCGTGAAAAATAGGGGAAAAAATGGGGGGTGGGAAAAGAATTCCAATTTCTTTTTCGCCCGTAAATAGAGGCAGTCGAACGAATTTGCCAATGAAAAGGGTTAATTATAATGCATCGGCCGAAAAAAATCTCGAAATAATGATTCGTCGATGAGATCGGTGCTCGATAAAGTGCATTCGCGATAAAGTGCATTATAAACTACGGAACACGGACGATAATATCCCATTCGTCCTATTGAAAATTCATTCGTGTTACTACTCCGGGCCCGGTTTCATTATCGTTGTTGTTGAAAAAAATATTCCCGCCGCACTCGCCGGCGTTCGATAGTCGGCCAGGAAAAGATTTTCAAATTAAATTCAGCCACGGGGCTGCCGTAATGCTCGTTTCCCTCCGAAAAAAACCACGTAATTACCCGTCGATCGCCCCAGCGTTGGCCCCCCTTCTCGCGCGACCTCTCCGATGTCTCGAATGGCCAGGATCCGCCTGGTCGACTCCTTTCTAACCGGGATTTCGTTCCGACACCCGGGAGAACTTCCTCGACGGGACAAGGAAGAAAGGTCGAACTCTATCGAGGATCGAAATTTCTCTTCGACGAACGCGTTTACCCCTGCATGGACGCTGATGGATCGCAAACTGCCAATAAAATTATGAAATTGCGTCGAGAGGAAATTGGCATGAATGTCATTCGAATCTTTCAATCTCGGCACCCCTATTCGCACCCTTGCCCTACCATATCCGGCCCGTTAGCAAAGATCTTGAATCCGATCGTGCTTCTTCGCTGGCCTGAAACGAGTTGCGAATCCGCTGCATGCTGCGGCCAGTTTATTTCTATGATCGAGCAACTCCGAATAACGTGCCATGGTATAATAATAAATGCTATAAGCCGTTGATCGAGCTGTAGCAACATCCGCGCGGATTAATTGAAAGAACGGCGGGTGCGGTGAGCAGAGAGAAAATTTTAAATAACGATAGTTGCAGGAACTATGGGCGCCGTAGGATGCAAACGGGCCGCGAGTAATTGCTAATTATTGGCCGTATTAATTTCAATTAAATCGCGCGCACCTGCACGCAGGGGATTCTCCAATCGATCGAAATAATCAGAGTACATTCGGTGACCGGCGAAAGCTCGGCCGAACTTTCCTTTTTGGATATCCGTTTCGCTCGGTAATGGCCCTTTTGTTGCAAAAATTATGATAAACGCGTAATCGAGTATTCTTCCTGCCGACAGAATATCGCGAGATATCGATATCGGTTGAAAGTTTACAAAAGTGTCATGCGTCAATTATACGTATAACACGTGCTATTACCGATATTTAAATAAATGACGATATCCTTACACCGTACTTGAATTTCGTTGCAGAATATCGGCAGCAGTTGTAAATTGATAAGTCGAACACAAAGCTATTCGAACGCTTACATTTCCTACCTTCGACAACTGAAATGCGTAAACCAATATTGTAGTACACGTAGTAAGAAGGAAATTTCAAGATTATATGGATGAAATTCGAAAATAATTCATCCATATGTACGATATTCTTTTGGTAACAGTGCTTGTCACAAAAATTATTACGTATCGTTTACGAATATTTTTGTGATCCATCAATGATGCAAATTTATAGTAAACGTATCGTAAATACTATACGTATCGTTAAATTATTTTCCAATTTTATTGACATAATTTTTCAATTTTCTTCACGCTGTACATCATTGTTGTCTCAAATATTTCCCTTATCATCACTACCCCCTTTATTACCACTCCCCAAAAATGAATATTTATAGTAAACGTATCATAAATAATATATATATATCATTGAATTATTTTCTAATTTCATCGACATAATCTTACGACTTTCTTTACTATATACATCATTATTATCTCAAATATTTCCCTTATCACCACCACTCCCTTTATTACCACTTCCCAAAAATGCATACTTATAGTAAAGGTATTATAAATAATACACATATCATTGAATTATTTTCTAATTTCATCGACATAATCTTGCGAATTTCTTCACTCTATACATCATTATTGTCTCAAATATTTTCCTTACCACCACTTCCCAAAAAAGAAACCACTGACACGAGTGCACGAGGGCGTAATTAAAAATTCGAAAACGACGAGAATCTAACCTCTCGATAATTACCTAAACCCGTGTAATTTTCGCATAAGAATCGCGAGCCCGTAAGAACATCTCGGAACTCGATGCAACAGAGTGCATCCCGACGTCTAAGAGAGCGAGGGAGGGTCGTTTCCCCCGGTGCTTTTCAACCCCCGTAGAAAGGACCTCATCAATTTCCCGTTTCCGTGGGAAGGGACAAAAAACAAACTTAATATGATTCTGACTACATGAAGATGCGCCCCGACGACGTCCTTTGTTTTAAGCGAGGGTCGTTTGTGGTCCTGCCTATGCCCCACGCGCTTCCATACTTATACAGCCGCAGCTTGGATCCCCCGCGCGCACACAAGGAGCTCTAGCTACCCTGTGTGTCCACCCTTCGTAATTCTATCAGAAGCCAATCACGTCCGGCGGAGGGTGGTCTAGTATCCATGCATGCGGAAAATCGTTCAGGCGGAAACGTCGATTCCTGGCCCCGCGTCTTATGAAAATATTGCCCCGCTCGCGAGCATGTATGCGTGGTTAGCAAGTATGACTGTATGCGAAACGGACTTACCCTCTCGACCTCGAAGACACTCGCGGAGCCGGGTCCTTTGGGGTGAAGAGCCTTCGTTCCTCGTGGAGAATGTCTCTTTGACTCGAGGGACGCGTATGGTGTAGAACGTGCGCCATGATCACAGTGGACACAGTAGGTGTCCTGCAATTAGAAACACAAAATTAGTTTTAAAGATAATTTAAAATTGAACAGGGGATGTAGAGAACAAAATGATTTTCGTTGAGGATATAGTATGTCAAAGTTATATAATTATTAATGTAAAACTTGTATTATTTATATAGAAAGGATCGTGCAAATTTGTCAAAATTTATAAATTTATATCATAAAGATGAGAAGGAAATGAGAAGGAAACATGGGAAATATTTGTTCTTTGAAAATTAACTTAAGGGTTTTGGGATTAAATGATTTGGGACAAAATGATTTTTATTGAGAATATAGTATATAGAAATTGTACAATAACTAATTCAAAATTTGTATTATTTATATAGAAAAGATTGTGCAAATTTGACAAAATTTATAAATTTGTATAATAAAGTTGAGAAGGAAATGATTCTATTGTTTATAGAATTAATGAAAGGGAAAATATGGGAAATATTTGTTCTCTTAAGGTTAACTTAAGACATTTGAGACAAAATGATTTGGGACAAAATAATTTTTATGGAAAATATAGTATATAGAAATTGTGCAATAATTAATTTAAAACCTGTATTATTTATATAAAAATGATTGTGCAAATTTGTCAAAAACTTATAAATTTATGAGAAGGAAATGTTTCGATTGACTATAGAATTAATGAGAGGGAAAATATGGAAAATATATTGCTCTTTTAAGGTTAACTTAAAGGTTTTGGGATTAAATGATTTGGGACAAACTGATTTTTATTCAGGACGTAGTATAACAATATTAGATTATTATTAATTTAAAAATTGTATCATTTATGTAGAAAAGATTGTGCAAATTTGTCAAAATTTATAAATTTATATAACAAAGATGAGAAAGAAATGTTTCGATTGACTAGAATTAATGAAAGGGAAAATATGGAAAATATATTGTTCTTTTAAGGTTAACTTAAGGGTTTTGGGATTAAACGTCTATACCAATGATATAAAATAGAAGGCAAATAGAAAAAAGGTATACGTACATTGCGTGAGACGCATTGCGAGGCTCGAACAACGCACAGTACCGAATTCATGCGACGGAAATTATAGAGACTTCGGACACGACCTACCGCTTACGCGGTCAAAATAGAACTGACTTGGAGCGTAGGCTATCGTAAGACGAAGAGCCGACCTCCAAATTCACAACAGTCAAATTCCAAGCCTTCGGGAAGTTTCCAACATGCTAGAAGTTGTGCTCGGACACCGACCTTTCGTATTTCTTGCAAGTCGAGCAAGTCGATGACTCTCGAAACTTTTTCCGAGAATATCGTAGTAAACAAAGTATTCTAACGTTCCTGGACGGCGAATATAAACGGGTAATATGTACACAGTGGATGAAAAGATAGTTCCAACCTTCGTGGAAGTGTCACGTTCAGTGGAAATATTAACCCTTCGCAATCCGAATTATTTTTCAATTTTATTGCCAATAACTCCCTACTATTTTAAGTATTTTGTTTGAAACTTACATCACAGGACAGTTCTTCGACTGCTATTTATTTAAAACAATTTTATTTACATAGAAGTGCGAAGGGTTAAAATTATCTAGAATAATCCAAGATATTTCAACTAACTTTTTGAAACAGGAACAGCATAAGTACCTTTAAGGTCACTACAACTGTTTCAACAGAATTTTGTATTAATAACCGTTTCTCCCAATCCTTAAAATTTTCTGTTCACCCACTCATTTTAAGCATAGTATATTGTACCTTTCATCAGCCAACAACAAGTCTAGATAACTCTGTACTATATTATTATTTTTCTTGTTACCAAAGGGTTATTACCCGTTAAGATAAATAAATAAATAAATAAATAAAATCTTTTAATTATAATTTCAAATCATTTGCAGCTAAACAGACTGAACTATTTAAATTTGAATATCTACTAGTCCCAACGTTTCTAATATCTGTAATTTTTATAATTTTTCTGCGTTAGATACGATTATTCAAATAATCATAAAATAGTTGCAACAGTTTTCAATGTTTTTAATAATTTGCTACAACGTGTTTACTATTTTTTCCGAGTCAAGGCTATTTTAATTATAACTTCTTCCTTATTATATACTAGCAAGATTCGTCGCGTAAATAAATACATTAATTAATTAATATTTAATATAAACCACGATACACTCGATCCTATAAAAATTATTTTTCAAAATTGCGTATTCCAGGAATGCAAAAATTAGACAAACCTTCCTCGGAATTCCGTGGTCACTCAGTCCTCGCAATCCCGAATTCAAGGAGAAAACGGTAACACTGTATGATGGCGCGAGACACGCGGGGGGGACTTGCACCGGCGGGTTTACAATTCCGTGGAAGAAATAACGTTAATTCCGGCGAAAGGGGGAAACATTATCGTCCGGTTCCGTGGAAATCAGTTCGCATACGTAAGTGTGTAACCGCGGCCGCGGGGGTGTGTAAGCTTCTTTGCCTTCGCCTTATTCTTCCGTTATCAAATGTCAGGCACGCTCTCGAGGTGCTTAAATCCGCCGTGTTCCCTATGTAATATGAGAAAAGTAGCGGCGCGTTACGTCTACCGTGGAACAAGTGAGAAAAAGTAGCTTAACGGGCTTTAAATTCACGGTATCTTTCGCGTACGAGAAAGGTCCACTTACAAAACAACGTCCCGTAAATCCGGCCCACCACCATCGCCGCCGCCGCCCCCCCATAGTTGCATTATCTTTCGCGGAAAAGGAGGCAAACATTGCACGCGTCGGCGAAAGCTTTTCGTTTCCGTAATATTTTAAAGTTATCGTGTCCCGCGGCCGCGAATTTATGCCTCAATAAAGTTTTTTGACCCCTCGCGAAAGACTAACGAAGAGGCGACGCTGCTGTGCCGCAGATAAATCGGGGTTTACGAATCATGTTAATGAATCATTAAAAGCTTTGTTCGTATACCCACCGTGTCTCGCCCGACCCCTCCTGCTTTTTTCTCCTTTCGCGTTGCGCGTCCCTGTCTGCTCCAGTTCCCGAACAACAGGGTCTTAATGTGCGCCACGTTCGTGCAAATCCAGGAAATTTGTACAATTTCGTCGCGACCTACGCGCAAATACGCGAGGGTCTGATTGGAATTTAATTCTTCCTCGTACGAGCGATTTTCCGCGATTAAAAATAGCACAAGGGGGTGAATCGCGGTGCACGTGGATAACTATGGCGACGAAGAATACGCGGAAAATTCGCAAACGATAGGTTCGTTTCTTAACTCCCATCGATAAGTGTGTATCCGCGAAATTATAGTAAAGGAGATTTCGAAATTCTGACGAAAAATCGGCGATACGTCGTAGAAGTGGATACTTAGCTTTAAGAAGAATCATCTGATGATCGTTGAGAAGCGAAGATACAGGAGGATGCTCGTAGAGGTAGAGGTAAGTGAAAATTAGCAGAAAAGAAACGAGAGGGCGACTGCATCCCTCGTCAGCATCGACGACACGTGGAAAGCGGAAACTTCATACGAGACACGCAGACGAGCGTCGAGGGGCTTTAAGGATTTCCTCTTCTTTTTCCTATTTTTTTCTCTTTTCTCTTTTTTTTTTTTTTAATTGAAGGGTTCGACGATACGTCCTCGCGAAGATCGCGCAGAGAATCGAAGAAGCGTCGATACGAGGCAGATACCGCGTAACCCATCCTGTCGCGTGTTTTCGTATACATCGATGGCTATAATTAGTCATCGATGGAGGGTCGATTTTCTCTTTCCCTTCGTTTGGCGCACTCGAGCACAGCGAAAATCGCGAAATCTGGAAACAAAAGTACGTTCCCGTAAGAAGAGGGTATAATATGGATCTCCATTTGAAATAAGCTCACCCCCGACCTCCTTCCACCGACCTCCTAGCACCCCCGTGTACCTAGTTTGTTGCGTTTGAATATTCAACGCAAGTTTTTTTCTCCTTCCCTCTTTCTTCCCGAGTGTTTCTTCTTTTTCTCCTCCACCACCCTGGCTCCTCCTCCTCCTTCTCCTCCGCCCCCTCCACCGCCTCCTCTTCTTCCTTTTTTTATTAGCCTGCCAACCCTCCCTCCTTTCTCCGCTCGCGCGCGCGCGCCACGGCAACAGACATCTTTATTCATTGCCTTTCCAAAGATATAATTGAGTAATTATTTATAATATATCTAGAATATGCATGCTTCACTTCTCCGAACGGAATACATTACCGCTCACTACCCCTAAACGTAACCTCTTGTTACCGTTTGGATTTCTAGCCAGCACGCCGGTTACACAGTGGCTCTCACAGCGCTGCGTTGCTTTCAGATCGCGTCAACGATTTCTTCCTTTACTCTCTCCTCTCTTTCTCTCCTTCCCTTTTTCGCCTCTTCCCCCCGTTTTTCCGTTTCCCCTCTCTCTCTCTCTTTCTCTCTCTCTCTTTCTCTCCTCCTTTTTCGTGCTGCCATCGCGAATAAAGGGACCGTGGTGTTTCGTTAAATTCGCAAAGCCGACGGTTACCGCGAGAACCAGGAGCGTAGCTGTGTGCGGACGTGCGAATGATTATTAAGGACAAAGCAGATGCATGGGAAATCGAGGGATGCGACTTTGGAAAACGGCAGATTCGATCGACACTCACGGCATCGTTGGTCGTTAACGTGTATCCTTCAGCGAGAGCAAGTGCTCGCTTTATCGCGCAGCGATTTCAATCGCCAATGCAGATTTCCTACGGGTGTGACGAACGGTTTCGCTGAATTTTCTTTCCGGATCCGACGGATGAATTACGCTACGTAATTTGTAATCGCATAATCGTGGCCTCCTGAGCTCTCCCTTGGCCCGTCGCGTCTCGAGCATCCAGCAATTAACGCGTACCCTAAAATTAACTTTTTAATGAAAAATTAACCCCTTGCTATCTGTGAATATTCGATATTACGAGTGAAATTCACTACTCGTAAACCACTCCATAAATATACTATCGGCAGACGTCTATTAATACATTGCGTATCGCATAGAAATCTCTATCCACTGCCAATGGCACCGTTCATCCCTCACCGATTAGGGGTAGAAAATTTTCTATATTCCGACACGAAACGAAAGCGTGGAAATAAACTGTAATGCAAGTTTTCGTGACTTTACACGACACGCGCGTTGATACCGTAATTATCCCATATATTCAACGACGCAATAACACACGTGCGACATCTCGCGGCTGATTTAACTCATTGCGTACCGCATAGAAATCTTTAAAATATACCTCAGGGACTGCACGTTTTGACAAGACAGTGTGCCGACATTTAAGGTCCATAAAAGATGACGCTTGAAAAACGAGAAAATTTGTGAGGGGTGACCAAGTGTTAACTCTTTACGATCCTATGTCATTCTACGTCCTATTCGAGTTTTCCTAATTTTTATATATATTTTATCTATTCATTTACAGGAAATATTTTTCGAAAAGCGTCGAGGAAAACACGCGATGCACTTTGTCGTTAGTTATCAGCATTAACTCACTGCGTATTGCATAGAAATCTCTGAGACATACGCCACGGATCACACATTTTGACAAGACAGTGTATTGACACCTAAGACCCATAAAAGATGGCGCGTGAAACACGTGAAAACTCGTGAACTGTACGCAACGTGTTAACTCTTTACGGTCCTATGTCATTCGACGTTCCATTCCAGTCTTCCTAATTTTTATAAATATCGTATTTATTCATTTACAGAAAATATTTTTCAAAAAGACACGCGATGCACCTCGTCGTTAGTCATCGGCATTAACTCATTGCGAATCGCAGAGAAATCTCTAAAACATACGCCAGGGACCGCACGTTTTGACAAGACAGTGTGTTGATATCTAAGACCCATAAAAGATGGCGCATGGAAATCGTGAAAACTCGTGAACTGTACGCAACGTGTTAACTCTTCACGATCCTATGTCATTCGACGAAAAATATTTCCTGTAAATGAATAAATAAAATATATATAAAAATTAGGAAAACTCGAATGGATCGTCGAATGACATAGGATGGTAAAGAGTTAACACATTATGTACAGTTCATGAGTTTTCTCGTTTTTCACGCGCCATCTTTTATGGATAAGACAAGGTGTTGACATCTAAGGTCCATAAAAGATGGCGCGTGAAACACGTGAAAACTCGTGAACTGTAGGCAACGTGTTAACTCTTTACCATCCTATGTCATTCGAGTTTTCCTAATTTTAATATATACCTTATCTATTCATTCACAGGAAATATTTTTCGAAAAGTATCGCGGAAAACACGCGATGCTTTTTGACAAGTTGGCCGTTAGTCATCGGCAATTTCGCAGCTATGCGAAGCGTCGCGACGGAGGGAGCGAAGAAGCTGCGCTAGTTTATCCCGGCTCGAAAGAATCCTCGTTTAGACGAGGTGCGATGGATAATGAGGGGCAAAATTAATCCTCGGGTTGTCACGGCTGGAGCAGTTCGTATTACCTGTTTATGATTGCCACGGCTGCTTATCAACAAACTTAGCGTTCTCCGTGCAAAACGGGCGCGAAACATGAAACCCTGTGGAGCGGGAAGCCATAATTTCGCATTAAGCGGTAATCGCAATCGGAGTAAGTAATCGATATATTAGTCGTCCGTTAATTAACGTCCTTGTGATCGCGATATAGACTGGCTGGCCTGTCAACGCTGAAATTTACGGGCTCTGGCCGTGTTAGAAATCAGCACGAGGCGTATCCTTTTCGGGTCGGCTGTTCTTGATAACTGGTTTACGCAACAGGGAGAAAGGCTCGCTTCTTTTGCGTAACCCGTAGATAAAAACCCTCGAGAAAATTATTGCTCGGTCAATCACGATCGGGGACACTGTGTGTTTAGCCAGCACGACGAAAGCTGGACTCGGAGAACGATTTCAGCTACGGTGTGATTATCTCGCGCGCAGGTTTATCTCGTTCAATTAGTAATTCGAATTTCGCTCTACGAGTCCGTGTGTAAGAGGAATCTTTATTTAAATGGGAATTTAAATGGGTATCTAGGAAAATTTGTAAGCTGCACGGTTCCTCGAAGCCAACGAGGAGAGTGCAAGTCCTTCGGGTCATAGATTTAGTTGAAACTTTGTACATAGTGTAGTAAAAGGTGTCCTGGTTGTTTTCTGGAAAATATAAATATTCGTTTTTGACTTTTAATTCGGCAGCGAGACGCGGGTGAGAAATAGGAAATGAAAGGAATTAGTAAGACCGCAAGCTCGATAGCGGAAGAGATAAAGAGGACGTAGGAAGGAGAGAAAGAAAAGATGGAGACGAGGCGTGGGTTAGGTCAAACGGCGTAGCCTAACTGCGCCCAGACACGCGACAGACACGCCGTAATTTCTTCCAAATATGAAATAGGGCCCGCTGCAGGCTGCCACGACTCGACTTTCAGCGCCTCCTTTTCTCTATATCCTTCGTGCTGAACTTTTCGCGGTTCCTGGCTTTTCTCTTTAATCAACGAAGCCGTTAATCCCACCGTAGACTTAAAACGACTCTTCATCATAGCGACAGTACTACAATTTTGTCGTTTTATGAAAATCGATGCGGAGAAATTTGCATTATAAACGCCCGTGCTTCCCTCGGCTAATCTCGGGAAATAGGCCCAACTTACGCTTACGATATACCCCTAATTCCTTTCGAAATTTCAATATAAAATAATCACGAGATTATAGTTGAAACACGTATATATAGACACACGTGTGGTAATATAAGGTTGATAAATCTCGATAAGAACTCCTGACTTTACTCTTAATTTCGGAATGGTGTAAACGGAGACTCGAGTTTTCCTATGCTGCAGACTGTGGATTGCCAAGTAAAGGTGTCCCTTGGAACCCTTCAGCGAGTATTTTATAGGCCCTATGCCCCCAGTACATTGCGTCACTCAATTTACAAGGAGAGTGCAAGTCCTTCGGGTCATTGATCCAGTTCAAGCTTTAGAGGTTTGCAGATTTAGTCATCCAGTTCAAGAAAATGTACCATTATAAGCGCAACAACTGGATAATTTTTTAAATATTTGCGATTAAAGCTTTCTTATTCTTAACTAGAGATTTCTTCCCAATAGTTATCGACAGTTATCAAGTGGCATTGTGACCTAACGTGGTAGTGGAAATTTTCAGAATTTATCGCCATTAGGCTACAACGGCACTTGTGTGGTAGCATCGGATTAATAAGTCGAAACGAACCTTCGATTCTGGTTATACTCTATATTCCTTGGTGGTATAAAATATACGGAGGCTCGAAGCCTTCTGTAATGCAAGGTGCAGACGGTGGACTGTCAAAAAGTGTGTCGTCGAACCCTTCAGCTAGGTTTTTATAGACCCTATGTCACTCAACCCTGCTTCGAAAATTGATAAGCTGGATGGTTCCTTGAAAGAAAGATAAATCTCGATGTAGGGTGACGCCATTCGAATAAAGATTCCTCTCAGAATAATTATTTCTTCTTACCCATGTTAGAACAGCTAACTGTAAACAAGATATTGGTATAATCAGAAATGATATTTGAGTAATTAGATCGATTGACACACGACATCTGTGTAAATTCACTATGACTATTGTTATTGTTTTGGAATGTTCTCTTCCAGGAGCCAACAGCTCATGCTGGCTACGCAAGTCAATCGCGTAAGTGATGCTAATGTAACAAGCTTTGATTTATAAATACACATATATCCATACAAATCCACTGCCCAGTTATTTCAACAAAATTATAACAACCCACAATCCCAATAGTTCTCAATCCGGGTTCCAACAATTTTAAAAAATTTATCAATGCACCTTTCTCATCGAAATCTACTCAATTGTGAGAGGAAGGATGGCGTCGCCCTGCATCGGGATCTATGTTTACTTCGAGGAACTATTATCAATTGCATTATCAATTCGCGAAACCGAGAATTGAGTGACGCAATGGGTCGTCACAGGGCTTATAAGAACCTAGCTAAAGGGTTCGAGAAGACACTTTTTGACAAGCCACCGTCTGCATCACGCATCCGAGAAGACCCAAACCTCCGTGCAGTTGTACCGCAAGGAAATAAAATATAACGAGAGTTACAAGTTCAATTTTATAAATCCGATCCTCACTACACGACACACTCCGATTCCAGGATCCTCGGGCTTTAATGAAGATTAAATATATCGTTGCTACCGAATCTAAATTTTCTCTACACCTGTGCCGACTTTCTCCACTAAACAACCTTCCAACTGAGACAATCCCGGCGAGCCCATAACTCTGGAATACGCTCTAACGAAGGCACCATAAAACGTCTCGAAAAGCTGTTCGTCTCGCGCACCGGTTCCATTGATCATTCGAGCACGGTCGATCGAGCGGTTC